>NC_056745.1:418272862-418435362 GCF_019279795.1 Protopterus annectens | reverse complement strand
TATCTATTCATTTTCAGTTGGTATATAGATCATACTTCAAGGGCCTATTTTTCAGGTACAACCTGAAAAGGTAATAAGATTGATACAAACTATAAAGAAATGACAAGTATCACTGTCATTATCAGAATTGCTCGCCATTGCTGTATCAGTTTCTTTATATTCCATATATTTAAATATTTATTTGATTATCCAGGACTATATTTATAAGTAACATTCAACTTACTGTCTTATGAACCCTAGAAGGGCTGTGGTTAAGTAATATATTCTGGATTTTTTAAATGGTAACTATACCTCTAGGGTTACCACGTATGCAGTCCCTCTTTGGGCAGTTGTGTCCTGCGGGGGGGGGGGGGGGACTAAAAATGGCAAAAGTCCTCAGATTTTAGGACAAAAATATTTCCTAAGTTTTCTTTAATAGTTGCATAAAATGGTTATTTTGTATCTGAAACACCTAATATTACATGAAATAGCATAAACAACGCAAATGCTACAATAATAAGCTTTTATTTGTGCGTAAAGTGAAAGTTCTGTACTTTACACTGACTGTATATATGTTTTGTCCTGTAAAATCTCATGTTTCTATAAAAAATTTCCCACTTTGTGCATTTGAAAAAGTGGCAACCCTACATACCTCTCAACCTGGAAACATCAAAAATCTGGACAAAGGCCCATGAAAAATAGGTACAAATGGCCAAAAATATGTATGCTGATTAACATAAAATTTACATACATATTTATATAACTCCACCCACTCTGATGGAGTTGTGGGATGCCATCTTTTAAATGCAAACTGAAGAACAGACAACAAATATGATCATGAAACACAACATAAGCAGAAGAACTATAGTGTTTTATTTATATTAATATTTGAACTTGTGCAAAACTAAATATATTTGTAACATTGCTCACTTGCAACACAACACTCATATCTCTCTGCCTCTCTCTCAACCTCAAAAAATAAAAATAAAAAAAACACTAACAGCAGCCTGCATTGCATTGCATTTCTTTTTTTTTTCTTAATTCTTTCTGTACGATATGGTAATAGTAGTTACTCAGTTCAGTTGTCAACTTGAAAACCCTCACCTTTGGGAAATGACCAGGCTTAAATTGGCCCACAAGGGCAGCTAGCCTAATACGTACTTATGAACCTGACTGCGCAGCTAGTGTCCAATATTTTCAGCAAAAATATGGTAATGTGTTCCCTTTAATTAATTCTTTATCCTTTGTTTATTAAGCAAGACATGATAATTTCGTTATCTTACCTTTCCATAGTGGGGGCGTGCAGACTTTGATTTTCATTAACTTTGTAGTTGTAGATGAGATGAGTAAGTGGGTCAAACTATTATTTTTTATATTATTTTAACTCAATGATTTTAGTTAATTTCTGTAATACACTATTAACCTCCACATTCCATGCTTTATCCTGCATTTACTAAAGAGAATATGATAGTTTGGTTATGTTGCCTTCCCATAGTGTGTGTGTATGAGTGTGTGTGTATGTGTGTGTGTGTGTGTGTGTGTGTGTGTGTGTGTGTGTGTGTGTGTGTGTGTGTGTGTGTGTGTGTGTGTCTGTTTGTCTCAAGGGGTGCAGACCAAAACAGTTTTTTCATTAACTTTATAGCTGTAGATGAGACGAATGAGAAGGTCAAACTATTATTTTTTATATTATTTTAACTTGGTGATTTTACTTCATTTCTGTAATACGCTATTAACATCCACATTCCAGTCATTTGCAAAAGTCAACACATGTATCAAATGTCAGTGAGTTCACCATAAACATACATTCAACAGTTGAGCCATTAAAACAGTACAGTTTAAACAATATTCCTTACCAGCAACTATCTGACATATGATCCATAAAACTTAAAATGCATTTAAGTTATATAACTATATTACTATTGATTATATATATATATATATATATATATATATATATATATGTGAGTGTGTGTGTATAAACATTTATATCTATATGGGTGGACCAAGACAAGTGTGTACATACATATATGTGTGTGTGTGTGTGTGTGTGTGTGTACTATGTATATGTGTGTGTATATATATATATATATATATATATATATATATATCTACACACACACACACACACACACACACACACACACACACACACACACACACACAAAGTATTTGCGAACAGTGAAGCAGGTGTGCTCCTTAACGAATGGTGGTCATTTGTATATCTCCTGTAGAAGTTTATATGGATTTTATGGAAAACACAGCCAGCTGACCTCGCTGAGACAGGGGCAAGACTTCAGCAAACTGAAGTGATAAATTTTAGAGTGTCTTAAATGCATGTATCCTGTCCCCTTAATATTCCTCACACAAACACCAAATGGATCAGAATAAAACTTTCAGTTTTTATATTGTATATTATCACAAAGCAACAGAAAAAAAGACATCTAGTGTAGAAAATATAAAAAGTGAAACAGAGAACAGTTACAATATTTACTTAAAAAAATGTAAAACACCAATGTCTGAATGGGTATCATCTTACTGACACGTTTCTCTTTCTCTCGCTCATTTCAAGTGGAAATCTTTAATGCAAATTGTTTCAAAATGACAGTAGATGCCATCGATAAAAGAAGATAGGTTGATGTGTTTCTGCTCTGAAAAATTCTGGAATTGTAAAACAATGCAAGAAAATACATGGGGATATCTGTATTATGTAGATAAGGGTTATTGCTGGCCATCTGATAGAAATGTTTACCTACTCTCTACCCTTGAGTATGAAGTATTATAAGAAAATTAATAATATTCCCGCTGGAAAATATTATTGGCTGTGTCAGTGGTGATGTATTGTGTATGCTGGCAAGCAGATAAATAAGTAAATTATGTCATCACACAAACACACACACATACATACATATACACACAGCTTTGAGTAACCAGAAATCATTAAGCCCAAAATAAAGGTGTAGGTGTCTAGAAAGTACATGTATATTTTGATCAATACACTTGCTCAGTGACTGGTACAATTAAATTATTTTTTTATGATTGTGCGTTACGTACAGTACCTGAAAGAGCCAGGAGAATAACTGGGTCTGTTGGTGCTGCTGCTGGTGGTGATAATATATTTTTTCGTCTTTGACCGGACCGGTATGAGTCCACTCACTGTCCAACCAATTTATGATTGCTGCAGAGTTGCTGGAGCCTGCACTAAGTAAGTGCACTGACTCTGTTTTTGCACTCTGCACTTAACTACTGCGAAAGAACCATGAATGGCTTGCTTGCATGTGTACTAAGTAGATAAACATAAATACACAGTAGTACACACCCCCTCAAGCCTAGCTGCTCTATTCCAATAAGCTGGCAGTCTGCTCACAACGCTGAAATCATCCTGCACTTGACATCAGCAAAAAAAAATAAAGAAAGAAATTTTATAAAAAAGACTGGGAAATTCAGAAATTAATGGGGCCACTCGGGAATTCATGACACCCAATATTTTGACCTCAAAAATGGTAAATACCAAGCAGTTCGGTACGGTAGAGAGGTATGGTGGTAACTGTTATGCTGATCAATACTACAGATATTCCAAAAAAACAAACAGGCAAGTAAATGCATGTAGACCTCTATTTGAACAATGATTATCATTAAATATTTCAGTAATTTAAGGATATTGGACAGACAATAAGCTCTGGTATTCATAGTTGCAGTCTGCACAGCTAGGTAAGGTGAATGTGAGAATTGCAACACTACACTAGTACACAAATAGATTAAGTGAATGAGCAGTGCTGGTTTTGAAATGTCTCAAGTCTGCAAAGATATGCCCACCTAAACTTTGTAGAGATGAAAGGGTTTAAAGAACAATGCGTGAACGTGAAAAATATTTGCATGTGTGTAAATGCTGAACGTTTCTAAGCTCTGAAGTACATTTCTTTTTCTATATTTTCAGCAGTTAACAGCAAGTGCCAAGTTAAGCTATAATTGCTAGAGTGTATGATTTAATCCTGCACAAAGTGTGGCTCAGCATCACTGGCTAGCAGTACAGAACAAACTTTTATGTCTTTTATTTCACTTTGAAGGTGTCCTTATATGGCCACTAGGTTGAGTTTTTATAGTAAGTAAAGGAGAAAGACAGAAAAGAAAAAAGGGAGCGATAAGACAAAGAAAATGCAAAAAGAAGGCATTTAGTTGGTTGTGTTGAAGGAGATGGGCTGGGATGGGTAATTTGTTTTGGTGTGGATAGACCCCCTTTATTCCATTATATTTATAATATAATATATTTGGCAATGATAGCCATTTTCAATGTAAATTTAAACCTGCACAGATTGCATATAAAAGGGAAGATGGGGAAGGAAAATTTGTTGTAGGGGTAAGATTAAGGGTTAGGGAAGAAGTAAGGGCATTGTCAAAAACAGAAAAGACAGGCAAGACAGAGTAAAACGGTGATGACGCTGTGTCAGGCTAACAAATGGAAGGGGAGACAGACAGACACCAGGCAGAACATGTACAAATATATGGAGGAGGGCCTCAAATAGTATCATGCTCTGCTGTTCCTGGGGGGACTCAGATGGTTGTTGTGGGAGTTGAGTCCTCCAGTGACTCAGTGGTTAAAGGCAACTGGGACAGCAAGTGTGGCACCCTCTGAAGGAGACTTTTCTACAGACACCACTGCCTTCCCACAGCCCTCCTCTGCAGCCTCCACCAGATCCTGAAATTAAGGATGTTGCCCTTTCAGGCTGTACCATCTCTATGTGTCTATTGAACTGAGTGACCCCTCCCACCCTGTGAATTAGGATCAGGATAGGTGGTGATCTTTCTTGCACCTTGGTTGATCACAGTGATGGTAGCCGAAACTCAGGTGAATCTGGATTTGAAATGATACTTGAAAGAGATTGAAGGCTGGACTATCCAAATGGGTTTATGGTTTATAGTGAATAAATTTAAAGTTGTTACATATGGTGCTCATATGTAAGTACTAGCTAGCTGCCCTTATCAGCCATTTTAAATCTAGCCAATTTTCATTTCAAAGGTGAGAATCAAACCTTGTACTTTGCATCTGTGAAGTAAATACCTTAACCATTATACCAACCCCCAGCCCATAAAGGTGCACATCAAACCTTGCATTTTGTGTCTGTGAGGTAAAAACCTTAACCATTATGCTAACCCCCGGCGATGTACTTTTGAACTGGTATACGAATAGGTCATTAGCATTGTGAAGTAGTTTCTTATATTATGGATCTTAGTGTCACAGCTGGATCTGGTTTTACCATGAAACAACATGTTATTAAGATAAGAGCAAGAGCCATGTGGCACAGAGATGGATCCAGCACTAGGTGCCCAAAAGGTCACTTGGGCCCAGTCACTAGGGGGCTGCCATAAACTGACATTTCTTCTTTAAAAACACACTCTGAATGTATTACATTTCTGCTTTTCAGAATGATCAGTGAGCAGCATGGATTTTCTGGATGAATGTTATGAGTTAGTGGTGAATTAAGAAGTGTGTGTGTGTGTGTGTGTGTGTGTGTGTGTGTGTGTGTGTGTGTGTGTGTGTGTGTAGTGTAAAAATGCCCTAGCTAGGGGTGACAGGCTCAAGCCTTGCACCTTGGTTACAGGTGACAAGAGCCTGAAACCTCAACACCGACTAAAAGACTCTTAGTTTCAGTACTTTTTCAATGAATTCTGATATAAGCTTTAGTACATTTTCAAGGAATTCTGATATAAGCTTCAGTGTGCAACTGTTTTGTTTAGCAAATGGTCATTACTGTTTGTGCTAGAAATATTGAAAACAGTGTTAGTAGCACAACAGGTAGCCTACTTGCATTTGATGCAAAAGTCTGTTGGTTCTTCTTCCATACTATTTAGACAGATTGACGATACTTTGTTGTACTTTTAGGGTGGGTTGCTGCAGTCCTGAGTGTGTCTTCCTTTGGATGAGATTCATTTTAACTAATATTAACAGCTTACCGTTTTTTAATATAACAGGCAATTTATTCATCAAGGGCAGCAGGCATTGAATTTGTAGATGAAACACTAGAATAAAAGGTTGTTTGCTAGTAGCAGCCTTTTCTTGAGTTACAGATCTCTTTAATATGGAATTATTCAGATGACTATTACTTCTGCAGAGATTATTATTGTGCATATTGACTGATATTGGTAGATTTTAATGACAGACATTTGAGAGACCTTTTACGGTGGAAATTATTTATTTATTTATTTATCGGATATTTGTTAACCGGGATAGTCTGACTGGAACAGAGCCCTTTTTCAGCATAGGCCATGGGGACAAAAGGTGCACAGTACAAATATATATAAAAAATACATGTTACAGTAACTGTATGATGCAATAAGATTAGAAGGAGTAAGACTTAACGATGAAGAAGATAAGCGAGACTTATGTAAATTGTAGTTACATGAACATAATGGTGGCACAGACATGTAGAATAGTAGAAAGTAAGACTTGGTATATTGACCAGTTACTAATAGTAGTCAACAAGAGGTGTAGTTATTAGTAGCAGGTTATTAGTAGTAGGTTAAGATATAGTACAGCAGAAGTCAAGAACTAAGAGGAGAAGTAGTAAGAAGAAAGTCAGGCGACTGTTAGATTGAAGGAGCAGGTTAGTTATAGATAGAAAATAAGGAGAAAAGGGAGGAAATAAGGGTTAGGAAGCAGAGAGGAATAAAGAAGAGAATAGAGTGAAGACTAGATTCAGGTGGGGTGGTTACAGTTACATACCCAGGTGTCATTTAGATATTCTTTGAGAATTTGTAAACGTGAGGTGTGCTTCTCAGGGTCATAGGAAGCTTGTTTTATTGGATAGCAGGTGAGGAGCTATATAGGTTCTGTGTGACAGATTTATTAGGTTTATGAATCTGTCACATATATTGATCAGAGCTCTTCAGTGGTTGGAAGGGATATAAGGTGAGACAAGTGAGGAAAGGCTAGGGCAGGAAGAAGGTTTATTGATGATGGAGTGGGTGATAAGCTTTGAGTAACCTTGAGTTGGTTAGGAAACTCTAGCTAATTTAGAGACCTGAGGGCATGGCAGTGGTGTGTTTTGGATGGCAGATTAGCTGCAAATCTAGTTACTTTGTTATAGGTAGTTTCAAGTTTAGTCAGAAGAGAAGACTGAAGGTTTGTAAAGATTTGTGAGCTGTAGAAAAGGTTGGAAGAAGGTAAACATTGGCTAGTGAGATTCTGGAGTCAGGGGTGAGGAACCTTTTGTTTCTATATAGAAGGTCAAGCTGTTGGTGAGTTTCTTAATACAGTGATGTATGTGAATGTCAAATTTTAGGTGGTCATCACTGATTACTCCAAGGAGCTTAGTCTGGGTTTCAGGTGTGATGTTAGTGTCGATCAGTAAAAAGATGTTAAATGAGCATTTGAGGTGGTAGAGGGGTTTTGGGAGGAAGAGTAGGAGCTTTGTCATTTTGGGATTGAGTATTGGTTATTGATAAGCCATATTTCTGTGTGTTTGAAAGATGTTTGTGTGAGGGTAAGTAGTTCAGTTGGATTGTCGGCTATGGATATAATAGTGAATTCATCAGCATACTATATGAAGGAAGACTGGGGACAGGATTTGTGTAATTCATTTGTGAAGATGCTAAAAAGGAGGGCTCCAAGCATAGAGCCTTGTGGGACACCCGTTTTGATGGGGAGAAATGGAGAAAAAGCAGAGAGTCATTTGATGGATTGCTGCCGTTCAGAGAGGTAGCTGTTAAACCAGGATATAGTAGCAGTAGAAAGATTGAGTTGGGATAGTTTTGAAAGGAGGATAGGGTAGGAGACAGTATTAAAGGCTTTGAACAGATCTAGGAAGAGACAGGACACAAATTTGTTATTATGTCTGGCTAGAGAAATGATATTGGTAAAGGAAATGTAGAAGTGCTTTGGTGTGGGCGAAAGCCATGCTGGGTAGGGGTGATCAGGTTCCCTTGAGTGAGATGGGCCATGAGTTGTTTATCGATGCAGTGTTCAAGCATTTTTGAGAGGGGGGAAAAGAATTGCAGTTGGTCAAAAGTTAGAAAGATCTGTGGAGTTTCCATCTTTATGGATGGGTATAGTAAAGAATTTTTTCCAAAGAGTAGGAACAGTTGATTCAGTGATTGAGTGGTTTATAAGGACAGAAGACAGGGTATGCTACTGATGTGGCAGTAGTTTTTAGGAAGAAAGATAGCAGATTGTCAGCTGATGGGAGCATGTTTTAAGTTTGAGGAGGAGTTTTTTTGATATAGCTTGTGGGAACTTGCCTTAATGAGAAGGGGGAGTTTTGTTGTTGTGGAGCTGTGGGTGGTGAGAGACTGGATGGGTTAGAAATCTGCACAAGTTTGCTTATGGTGTCAAAGAAGTAAGAATTGCAAATGGATGCAGTTTCAAAGGGTGTATTGTTGGGACAGGGATTGGGTGTTGAGGGATTGCCCGGCTAGATTATTTGTTCTGAAATGGGCAGTTTTGTCATTACTGGTTCATACGTTTTGCTTCATTGTTTCCTGGAATGTTCAAAACTACAAATTTAAAATGTACTCTAACATGTTGTGCTGTATTTTACAAAGAATATAATGTAATGCAATCAGGAAGTTGAATCAAAGAACACATGCATGCATGTATAAATGTGTGCAAGGGGCCTATGGTTTGAAAACAGCCTAAATGTAAACTTAATCCACCACTGGTCAGATGCTTTTTCTTTGAATGTGGGTTTCAATAAATGTGAGTTTCAAGAGCAGATATGTTTACTGTTAATGCTAAGTCTGTTTTTATTGTGAGACTATTTTTTTGTTTAGAAAATGTTTCACAATGTTTGTGCTATAAAATTTGAAATAAAAGTTTTAAATTCAGTCCAAATATCTGTAATCATTGTGGAAGTAAAGAAGAAAATAGTAAACATACTGACAGGTTTGAACAATGTTTATGATAAAGAGAAATAACCAAGTAATGGGACACTGGCATGACGGGGGGCTAGGGGGGCCAGAGCGGGGCTGTTCAGGGGGCTACAGGGGCTGTTGAGGACCCAATCCATTATAACACCTAGGGCCCCATTTGACCATGATCCGACTCTGATGTGGCAAATAGGTTTAATACTAAGAAATGTGGAACTCAGGGACCATCAGTTATTGAGAGACTTGTATATTTCAGTTGTATGACCTATAATAGAATATAACTAAGTTTTTTTTTTTTTTGTCGCTTAAACCTTGCTGACATTGGCATGCTAGAATCAGTTCAGAAATACACAAAAATGCAACTAGTATGATATTTCTTATTCAGAAAGACTAAAACAACAGAATTTATGAAGCACACTGTACAAGTTATTGAGACTAACATTATGTCTGGCCAAGAGAGAGAGATTTTGGATAAAAAGTTTACAAATGAAATTGGTTTGACTACTAAAATTCCACGTAGTAAGAGTAGAGACAGAAGACCAGTATTTACCGTAGAGAATGTCAAAGAGATAAGTACTTAACTCAGGTTTTACCCAGGTATTGGAATAAATTACCACTTGGGATTAGAAAATCAAAAAATGTATATCTTTAAAGTTAAACTAGATAAGTATATGGGAAATAAGAAATACGTCAATAGTTTCCAGGAGTCTGCAGTTTTAATGGCCTGACTGGCCTATGCAGCAAAAATAGTTTAACTGTGAAGGTACCTGCAGAAGGAAACAAAAACGAGACAAGAAAAAAGGGCTCAAGAGGTATTACATTACAAATGCTTTTATTTCACAAAATAAATGAGGGCAATAATATTTTCAGCATTATTTCTTAAATGCTAATAATGCAATAAATGATAGGCAATACTTTTGAAAGCAGTATGATGTTATAAGTCAAGGTGCATTTACTGTTATGTTATCACTTCTGCATTTGCTATATTTCTAAGAATTGCAGTGCCCTACTTTTCTGTACAGATATAATTTGAATAATTGCTGATGTTGTTCATTTTATTAGTTATTTTTATTACTAATTATTTTTCTTGGAGGGAAGCAGTAGTTAAAAGGTCAAGGAACAGGATGTACTTAACAGGGTCGAGGGACAACCTGCTCCAGCTTTCTTTGAAAGAGGAGGTGGTTATCTGCTATCTCATGATGTGCTGCCAAGAAAGAAGAAGAACAAAAAAGGATAAATGTGAATGAATAGTAAATCTTCACTGTGTCTATTTACTGACCATTACTAATTGCAGTTGTCAGATTTGATTGTAACTTTCCCTCATATGTGTTACTGTAGTGATCACTGCACTGGAAATAAGATGAGATGAAAATATGCCCCCCTGTGTTCTGAATCTAAGCGCAAGTGCAGCATATAATCCTGTAACTGCAAATAAACTGTCAAACCATAGTAAAAAGGATAATTTTATTATTTCTATTTCTTGGCTTCCAGCTAAGTAGCAAAAAACTGTAACTGCATTTCTGCTGTTATGTATACCTTTAAGACAAGTATGGAATGTATTGCAGATTTAATGAACCTGCTAGAGACTTCTCATGTGTTGCAACGGATACATTCAGGAGCACTACACACCTTGGGGAAGGGGGAGGGAGGGACGGTGGTATTGTTCTACTTACTGGTCAAGAATTTTGCTTCTGTGTTAACTTGATGTTCCTTTTAGCAAGGCTGTACTCACGCAGGTGTTGCTCTAGCTGAAAGATATGGCTAGGCTTATTAGGAAGCAATGAGGTGCTTATAATACTTGCATGCTGTCTTATTTAAATTTATTTTTAATAGTTGCATATTATTTTCTTAATAATGCCACTTCTTTCATCAGTACCCACACCTGCATGAATCTAATCTTGTAGACAGAGACAAACTGTGAACTTGTCACAACAAAATTCTTGACCAGTACATAGCTCAGTAGTTCCCTACCCCACAATGGTACATGGTGTTTTTGAAGGTATTTTTTAAAAGGTGTTTGGGAAATTCCCAGTATGCTACATTAGCATTCAAGCTATTTTCAAGAAGGTACTGGAATCATTGCTGACGCTTACAGACATGGAATGTTTCATTTACTTTTTTTTCAGTTTATACCTATGTATTTATGACCGCATACTTTATCAGATGTACTGAACCATCCAGATTGTAATGCAGCAACAGGCAACAACTATAGAAATGTATAAATTACATTAAACTTACCTACCGTCATTGCAAAATACATTACTGTTAAGTATATTTGCAGTAAAAATAAAACAAAAGTTGCAATGACCTCCTCACTTCATAGATTAATTACATATTTATTATTGCATTTAAAAAGATTAACATGTAGAACCATAAGCTGAACTTTTATCCTTGACGTGGATCCCTTGTAGTGGAGAGCAGTGCAGGTGCTCTTATGATGATCTGCAAAGAAGATGTCCTGACCAGCTTCTCCACATGTCACAGAAGTACGAGACAGGCAGACAGAGTTCCATAGTAAGACTCGGCTACCTGCTCCCACCTGGCCCAGGATGATGCCTGCCAAAGTTAGAGAATGATTTTTGTCTATCACACCAGCTTGGGGCCCTACACTGAGCTCTTAGAGAAATTAATATTTTTTGAAGCTAGGTTCAAGTCAGAATAAAGATGTGCAGTATATGATTCATAGAGCTATGTGCCAGCACGCCCAAGCTGCATAAGAACTTTTTGAGTTGAACTGACTTTGTTGAAAGTTTCTGAGTGTTGCCATTTTGAGCACCACTGGCCACCATGTTTCTATAAATGTTAAGGGAAAGCCAAAGATGAAGCCAATAGTTTAAAATAGCTATAGTTAGGATCAAAACATTGTTTTTATTGTGAGATCTTCAGGAATAAGTTTGGAATTACTAGGAAGGCGAAAATTGTTGTGTCAACACTGTCTAATTATCAATTGAAGTTTACTGTCATTGTTGGGTAAATGACCCTTTTCATTATAGGGTGTACTACATGTTCTCTCTCATGCTAGTAGCTTGCAGCACACTTGCTCACTACCACTTGTTCAAAAAGTCTGGTGCTCTAACTCTCACTAGCCCAACCTTACTTAACTGCTTAGCTATCCCAACATCTGACACTGTGAAACAGTATAGTCCAACCAGATCCCTGAGTCTAAACCTAAAACTTCCACCCTGTTTCTAATCCAAGTGCTAACTCCCTAACCATTCTTACCTAAATCTAAAATTCCTGAATGCTACCTAAACCTAAAACTCCACTTCCGTCTCCCTAACATTCCCAATTACTACACAAACCTGAAACTCCAACCTCCCTTCCGTAAACCTAAATTCCTCAGTTGCTTCCTAAACCTAAACTCCTCTGCCACTCCCAATCATAAACTACCCTACAGCTTCCTGACCTCCCTTCCTCATCCCTAACCCTAAAACTCCCTTACTGCCCCCTAACCCTAAAACTCCCCATCGACTTCCTAAACCTAAACCTCATTTCTAATCATTGTCGTAGTTGCTCCTGCTCACTCTCCACAGATGCTGCACTAACTTTGCCCGTTCTCAAATTATATGTTGGGGTAAGGTACAGCCACTGATAGCCTGAACTTATATTCAAGTTTGAGTACAAGTGGCAGCCTGCTAACTGCTGAAAATATACAAACATCCTTGGGAACATATAAGATGCAAAATCCCTGGTTTCAATACAGTAGTATTCAAGCACTTGGAATTTGAGCATTTGTAGTAGAACCTTACACACATAACTACTTATCAAACCTACATTTCTCAAAAGAGCAAATCACCCACCAACCTACACCCCCATAAACCGCTCACAACAACACCTTCCTTTTTCATTTCATCACAGAAACACCCTCCAAATCCCTCTAACTTCTTTATCTACAATATGAAAAACTGATCTGAAAACAATACACCGCCTCCTTATAAACAAATCCAAATCTAAATGGTATTTCCATCTCTATGACTCAGTTACTCATGAAACTCAGCAGAGATGTGCATCCAAACCCAGGCCCTGCTACTGTGTCACAAACTGCATCAATATCCTTCCCAAGATCAGCACCTCTATCTACAGAGATATCTGACTTAATACTACTTAATATTAATCTCAGTAGCATTTGCAATAAATTGCGAAAATTTCATACATCTCTAACTTAACAACAGAAAAGCCATCTGCATCACCAGGACAAATTTGTTCATAGGTTCATAGGTAGGTACTAGGCTATTGGCCCTAGGGCCTATATAAACCTAGCCAAAAAGGTACCCTGGCTTTCGTCACCCAAGAAAATTATTTACCCTGTCAAGCAGCGCCACAAAAGTGTTCCCCGGGGTGAATTTCCTATTTCCCATCCAGTCATCAAGATTTTTCTTGAAGAGTGCTAATGAGGAGCTTTGTTTGATATAGATAGGTAGTTTGCTCCAGTGTATGGGAAGTCTCTGGGACAGGAATCTATCCCTCCAGCATGTTCGGTTTATGTGGTGACAAGGTTTAGGTCCCTAGAGCGTGTAGCTCGGAGGGATTGGGATTTCTTTAAGTGGAGCATGTCCATCAACTCTGGGTTTGACATAGCTTTGTATGTTAGGCAGAGAGCGCCTCTGAGTAGGCGATATGCGACGGAGTAAAACTGGAGTTTTTTGAAACGGTCTGTGTAGGGCATCTGTTTGAGGCTGGTAATCCTGTTTGTGAGGTATTTCTGTGGCCTTTCCAGTTGTTGTAGATGTCTTGTGTACATACCAAAAGAGGCGTTGTACTCTATAGTGGATCTAATGAGTGACGAGTAGATGGGAACAATGACCTCTTTTTTCCTGGATGAGAAACCTTTTGTGATGAGGTGTGCCACGTAGAAGAGTTTCCTGACTACTGTGGCAATGTGATTATCAAAGGAGAGACTAATGTCCATCTGTTTCCCAAGGTCTCTTATCACACTTTCAGTGTTAAGTAGACTACCGCCTATGTGGTTGTTCATGGGTACAGATTTTTTGCCAGAAGGGATGACAATGCACTTTTTGGCATTGAGTTTGAGGCCATGGATTTGACACCAGGCATCTCTCTCAGTGAGGCCCTTTTGTAGTATGTCCACATTATTAGGAGTTTTGATTATGGCTCCGAGTTTGCAGTCATCTGCGAACTTCGTTAGACAAAGACCTTCTGTGTTAGCCTGTACTTCAGAGAAGTGGATACCAAACAGGAGAGGACCCAGGACTGAACCCTATGGTACTCCACTTTTCACTGGTCTGAAGTCGGATTTGGAGTCTGCTACTTTCACAGTGTGGGTTCTGTCAGTGAGCCAGTTGGCAACCAATCTTGTGACATAGAGATTTATACCTAGTTTAGTGAGTTTATATATAATTCCAGAGTGGGGGATGGTGTCGAAAGCATTGGCGAGATCTAGATAGGCTGTGTGAACCACCTTACCCTCATCTATGGCTTTGGTGACTGCGTCAAAGAGGTCTATCTGGTTTAGGAGACATGATCTGCCTTTTACAAACCTGAACTGGGTGGGGTCCAGAGTTTGGAGATTATCAATGTCTTTGTTTATAAGTTCCATGATGATACTTTCCATGGCCTTGAAGACCAGGCTCGTCAGGCTAATTGGGCGGTAGTTCCTGGGGTCAGTGTTGTATCCCCCTATGTGGAGTGGAATAACTGTCACTGTGTGCCATTCGGTAGGCACAAAGCCTGAGGTGAGGCTATGATTGAAATGGTGCTTAGGTGGGATGCCAGTTCATTCTGTAGTTCATGTAGAATGTACCTGGGATGTTGTCAGGTCCCATGGATGCTGTGTTCTTGGCTTTGGAGAGTGTGGTTTTTACCTGTGCAGCTGTGATTACAGGAAGTTTGCATTCTTCCAGTATACAGATTGGCCCTTTAGGGCGTGAGGGGGGGGGGTAAAGTTAGCACTGAACCTATCTGCCAGGATGTTAGCAATATCAGCTGGTTCTGTATATTTAGTGCCATTGTGCTGTAACTCAGAGCAGATCTGAGTGTTGCCATTGAGATTCTTGACATAGCTATAGAATGCTTTGTGGTTGTCTTTAGAAACAGTGGCGATTTTGTTTTCATAACTAGCTTTGGAGGATTTTATGAGGGATCTCAGCTTCTTACTCAGGCTGACCAGGGAGTTCCTCCAATCATGGGATTTTACTCTTTTTTGCAGCAGTTTCTTTCTTTTGTTGTAGAGTTTGTTTGTGGTAGGGGACCACCAGATTGGCTTCCTTTTTTTGGAGGATAGCATCTTGGTTCTGTTAGGGATAGCATGATCCGTGCACTAGTGTAAGTGCCTATAAAGTGCATTTGTGTAGGATTCAGAAGTCGTACCTCTATTGTCCATCTGCATGGGTGTCGTGAAGTTTGCCACTTCTGTTTTAAGAAGCGTGAAGTTGGCTTTGGAGAAATTTTATATGGTGGTTTCCCTAATGGCGGGCGGGGGTAGAATGTGGCTGTCTAGAGTGATTAGCTTGTGGTCAGATCTGACCAATGAGAAATTGACCAATGGTGTGGAACACAACAGAACAATTTCTGCACTGGCTATATAACAATATATCCCATGAAGCCATTATAATGGGTGGCCTTAATGTAAACTGGGATCCTAAAGAGACATCCCATCCCATCCCATCAATGACTCCATGTGGTTTCTCATAAGTAATAAAATATACAACATGAATATATGAAAATATAGTAAGTAGTCCATCTTAGACTGAATTCTTACAAACCAAATGACATTGCTCCTAGTTGACAAACTGAGATACCACCAACTTATTCTCCAAACTATCAAAAGTACATACAAAACACTAGGCTCCCTATATAGAGCAAATCAGTATCTTATAGTCTCTATAAGGAAATCCATGGCAGCAACCTACCTACTCCCATCTTTGTTGTATGCATTACCTATCTTCATTAATATCAACAACACCCTCCAGTCCAAACTTGATGCATGCTATAATAAAATAGCAAGATTTGCCACATATTCATCTCATAATATCTAGCACTGCATGATCTAAACGACCTAAATTGCCTAGAACTCTCAAATCAGGTTAACCTACTCTCAACTCACCACTGGCCACAAACTTATCTGCAAACCAGTTAGTTACCCCTCTCCAAAAAGCATATTACTGCCATACATCAACAACAGAACACTACGCACCAACAACAAATCTCACCTAGCTTTAACTAACTCAAAAAAACTCTGCCACAAACTCAGTGTGTCTCAAAACTGTGCAACTACTCCATCCCATTAGAGTTAAAGCTCACAGAAAACAACAAATGATTTAAAAGTCTGATAAAACAGCATCTGCAAGATACTTGGCTTTGCTCTTCCTCCACAACAGGATAATTTTCAATCCTGAAGAAAAAGCAAGTTGCAAAACCTCTGACAAACCTCTGATAAAATGATAGCTGAAAACGATAACTGCTCTGTACTAAATTCCCATATGGTAATTATTACACTTCGCCTTCTATCTGCTAATAGAAACATTTAACTGATTATATTTCTTAACTCCCTACTTCTGCTTAGTCCTAGTCATACCACTACTTACTAATTTCAGCCCCAATGTCAGTCTTTATCTCCTTTTGTTTTTCTTTGTATTTCTGTCTGCTGCATTCTTATACAAATGCACAGGCAATCTCTTATTTTCTCCTCTTCCTAAGGTCACAAATTGTATGGTACAAGGTTAGCATTAATCATCTATTATACTTAATTATGTATGCTAAAATGTATAGGTATCCAAGATGAAAATATTACATACAATATGAAAATGAAAATATACTGTATATTGCCTATATATGTAAACATTGGAACATTTCTACCCGGGTCTCCACTGAAAAAGGGTATCTCTCCCAGGCAACAAAGATTAATTAATATATAAAAGTGTTGCACTTTGACAGTAATGCCCTTATTTAGTACAGCTTCTGGTACCTGACAGTGGCAGTGCTCAGGATTAAGGTGTTCAGATAGTTATTGCATTTTACCAATTAAACCATCAGTAAAATACAGTGACAGAGTTTCCCCCTCCACTCCCACAAATTTTTACAGGCCTGCAATATAATATAGGCATTTTTATGTGCTTCCCAAGCAAAGAATATATTAAAAAAAGAAGAAATTAATAAATAATAGGGAACTTAAGTGGTGAAGCATGGGAAATGTCAGCTGAATCCCTATTTTCCAGTATCATATAACATTGCAGTATTGAATACAAGACATTTACTGGAATGCTTCAACTCATCCAGGTCTTTTTTTAAAAGTTGGGTACAAAATGTGCACAGAAAGCTAAGGTGTGGAATCAAGTTCTGGCTGAAACAAATATTATAAGGGGAATGAACTGTACCTTTGCACAGTGCAGAAGCAGAACTAGTGGTATGGTTTCTTGTGCAAGGTGTAAAGCTATATAATGCAACTGTATGTACCATGGCCATTGTTCCTTCCACTCTCCATCATTTAACACCTGATGTAGGAGTACCTACTCTTCATAAAAGTGGATGAAGTTTACACAAAGTATGAGGGGTACTAGGTTCATTCAAAGTGGCGTGCATACCAGGATTTTGGTATACCTTCATTATCCACACATAGGTGCTATTATGGTCAGTGTTTACCTGCCATTTGTAGTAGTAGGGGTTAGGGCATGTATACTTTTATATGGTGAATTTCTAACTTTGAAATGCTTCCTTATCAGGTACTCAGATACCAACAGTATTACCACCAGAGCACAGAGCACACAGTAAGTGTAAAATTCATTACTGTAATATGTATTCTGATGAATTAAACAGGATACATTACTTACACAGTATTTTTCCTCAGATGCTTCACCCCAAAGAATAATGTGCTATGGTGCACCACAGCAGGCTGAAGTTGACAGCAAAATGGCAGTAGATAATGATACTATTACTGTCATAGTCAAGACACAGCTTCAGAACAGTGGCACACAGATGTAGAGTGCATTGGAATGGCCACCAACATTCAAGCAGGTTGAAAGCTCCATATTACCTGATGCAGACTCACATATACTTCATAATGAGGAAATGCCATTAACAGGAAGGTGGAGGATCACCTCACAGGTCAACACTTCTTGCAGATATGCTGAACCTCTGTAGTTTCATTATTTGCTATGCAACCTGCACAAAAGGGTACTATGCAAAGACATTAATCACAGTTAGCTCCAGAGACATGCAAGGCCTTGTCTGCACAGCAGTAGATGTGCAATGACATTGTTTAGGTCTAGGCTACTGCCACTGAGAGTCAGGTAGAGATAGTCAGAATACTCATTGTATATTTGAGGAAATTCACAAGTACATGGGCCAGGGACAATGCCATGATGATCCTCATGCAGAGCATGGTTGCATATATTAATGTCAGCCTCCATCCACACGCTAGAAAGACTTACCAGACACAAACTGAAAGTGCTGGGCATGCTCAAGGGAGTGTCCGCATGCGTAGTGGACAAATAGGTTGGACATATATCCCAACAAACTGTTCCAGGCATGGATATGGGTTCCCTTAAATAGAAGGTAGTTAGGTATTTTCAAACTTCCACATCACAGATTCAGACCTTTGTGGTGAGGCCTAGGTCCTGCAGCACTGTTCAAATTTCTAGAACTTCCCTTGTATCTAATAGCAACTCAGCCTGAAGGTTACATGATAGCACGTGCTAACAATTTATAGGACCATCTCAATACTGTCATTAGGGGTCATTGTATATGACACATTTCAAATCTGACATGATTTAATTTACTGTAGAACATACCTTAACGAAAATGAAAACAAATGGCAGAAGAAAGTGCAGTAAACAACAAAGCATCTATGTTGAAAATAACAAGAACTGCACTTACATGCCTGCTGAAAAAAGTCACAGAAGAAAAAAAAATTGTATCCGTTGTATAAAAAAAAACATTTGAGACTGCAGTACCATTCACATTTGCATTACCAACTGAATGCACCGTCATCACACCAGCAGTTCAATTATTCAGCATGTATCACTATTGTAGATCATTATCACTTCCTGTGTTTCACCCCCACCCTGCTGGTATAACTAGCACTTGTGCTACTGACCACTAAACACTGTACGAATCATGATGTCTACTGACTATGGCAGTATGAATCATAGAAATGTGTGTGACATGTGGAGAATTATCTGAAGCAGAGTGTGAGTTGACCTTGCACTAGTCAGCATAGCCCACAGTTGGCACTGCATGTACAAGGTATTGTCTTTGTAACGTTATACTATTACTGTGTGAATACCATGGACCATAGTTGTGGATTAAATTCTGCCATTTCATCTGCACTAACGTATACTGTGTACAAGCTTGCTGGAGTGGGTGCCATGTTGCTGCTGTTGGCTAACCACCATTGCTGTTATCACTGGTGAGACAAACGATAGAGACAGCTGCACTGCCACTAACAGTCACTGACTGTGGAAGTTGCACACCTGAACAATGCATGCTCATATTATGCAGAAAATCACGAACATTCTACATGCAGTAGTAGGATCATATTGACCCCCCCCCCCGACTCCTCCAAGCAACTGAAACAGGATTTGAGTAGATTGAGCACTTCCTCTGTGACTATCCACTTGGAAAACATAACATGGAGGGAACATATGGAGAAGGGGTGGTTAGTCATTAGAACCTCACTGTATAGAAATAAAAAAAAAACTATGGGTGACAAAATTATGTAGTCTGAATTTACCAACTAAATGAATGTGAGGAATACCATTCAGGAAGTGGAAGCACAGTGAATTTGTTTACCATATGAAGGAATCAAGGATACTACCATGATACTGGGCTAATAAGCTGATGATGTAGCCACATGCTTCACATATGACCTGGCAGTTGATAAAATGTTAACCATTTCTATTGCAGTATTTTTCACCCCATGGTCTAGATGGGGCACTTATAGCAAAATAACTGCAGTCTTGCACCATGCACCTAAGGAAAGTGTGCGATTCCATAGAAGGCATGCATAGTACTGGCTCAGTCCTGTGATGATACTGGGAAATAGATGTGCTTACCAACATGTGCCAAGAGTATATAGTGTAACTGCTGCAGTATGCTTGAGGTAGAAGAAGCAAGATACTCAGCATGTCCCCAGTTTGTCTCTGAAAGGTGTCAATTGCAAGTTTAGTGAGAGCCATACATACCTAGATGTCTAGAAGAATAGGAAGGCCACACATTCCCCTAATTCCAGTTTGTGGACTGCAGAAGTTCACCAAAGCTCTTATGATCTTCCTCACTATTTTACACCTTTCAAGCAATTCATGATCTGCAAAGCTGAATTATTATATGCCTGTATGGCCTCCTCTTAAGCCACTGAATGCTACTCGGTGCACTAAGTACATCAGAGGCAAGCAGTGGGAAACTTGTTATCATGCAAGTGCACATGGTGTACTTGTGTAACAAAAAGTGACTCATTTACATAGTTAAATTGCATCTTTTATGTTGATAATCTTCTCATTTTCTTACAAAGTTCTTAATAAGTTTTTAACTGCTGCACATGAGCACAGCTTATGTCTCTGAATCATTTCTTGCATGTGCTTGTGTACTACCAGTGCACATGCTCATTGTGCACTTGCATAATGACTGTGAGTACCACCCATTATCTCTTCTGAATGACTGAGAGTTGAAAGGGTTCATATAAAAGTTTTTTTTGTTTCTGGTTGCACACAACAGAGGATTATAATGTGAGCTGATGAGGTTCTTGGAAAAGTGTTGGGTTTGCTTCTTCCAGACTGCACCTGGATACTGTGTAACTTTTGTGCATTTTCTTTAAGCAGACCAATGTCCGTTGGTCTTTCCTGAAAAAAAGACAGCTGGACCTAGTGGGCTTATCTGGATGAAATAAGAAAATGATAAGTATTCTGTATTCCATTTTTTATTGATCGAGGTAGCCTTGGGCTGCTTTTGTTTCTCTTTCTTTGAGCTGTTAGCTTCTAGCAGCTCTGTAGTTGACTTGATCTAAGCCCCTCAGCCTGTGGCAGCATTGTGGGACTACTTGTCATAAATTATAATCTGTTCTCCAGGATTGAGCTTCCTGAAACTGTGATTAGAAAAGCATGACGTGTGTTGTAGTACTCTTAATTAATTCAATCTCTGCACGTATTTCTTCCTTTACTAACTGCAGTGGTGTTGGCTGTATGCATACTCTTGGAGAGATACTTGCATCCATGAGTGTAATGATTCTCCCTCCTACACAAACTCCCTATTTTTATAACTGATGGTTGTACTGGCTTTCTGTCAGGTAACAGTGAGGGTGTGATTCTCCTATGCCCATTTGTCTTAGGAATGTGAAAACACAGTGTTGTCATTCACTGCCTTTATTGATTTCATCTCCTGTGCAAATTAACATTTCCCATGTCCAAGCTGATTCCTAGTCTTATGTTACCACCCTTCACTGCAGAACATCATATTGCTGCATTTCCAAAAATAATATCTACTTAAATTTTAATTGCTGGCTTCCCACTGCTTCATCTGTTGCAAACCATTCCCAATCACACTTGTGTTAAAATATAATGATAATCTCAATATGTACTCATAATTTTATCTGGCATTTTGTCTTGTTTAAAAACAGCCTGTTTTCAGAATTACTTCTGCAAGAAGTGTGTGAATATAATGCTCTTGCGCTTGTTTTGAGTTACTGTTTGACATGAAGATTCCTTTCCTTTGACATTATCTATAAACATTCTGTCAAGACTGAGTTTATCTGGAGGTGATGTTCATACATTACTGATTTATATTTATCACAGCTGACTGAGAGTTCTAAGATTGTTACTTGGAAAAAAAGATACATTTTGAGTGTGGTTATAAGTAAATATTTTTGTATCGCTATCCTTTTGTTCTTTAACTGGCTATTTTATTATAATGCTGGCCTTGGGAAAGGATATGAATTCTTACAAGATTTTAGAGAATGAAGAATTTGTATGAGTGTTAGATTTATAAAAGCATCTAAGTAAACCAGCTCACGTACTTCAGATGCCTGTTTGTATGCAGTAGTGACCAGGGTTCACTCCAGATTACCACAGGAATTGGCAGCAGTGCAAATATGCTATTTATAGGTAGGTACTAGGCTACTGCCCTAGGGCCCATACAAGCCCAGCCAAAAAGGTACCCTGGCTTTTGCCACCCAAGAAAATTATTTTCCTGCTCCACTGTCGAGCAGAGCCACAGAAGTGATCCCCGGGGTGAATTTCCTATTTCCCATCCAATCATTATCCATAGATTTCAGTCAGTTCTCTCCATATATACTTAGCATAAGAGAATATATTCACAGATACAGTATTATATTTCACATTAAATTCACTAACCAGAATTCCTGTGGCATGACAGCATTTATATCAGGACTATAGTCCCTAATTCAGTTGACATGAAACTCCACAGGCACACATAGTAAGTGTGTTTAAAAACATAAAATACATGGATAATAATTGCATTTAAAAAAAGAAGAATCAATGATTTGTACAACCTGCTTCAAAACAGCTGATGTTGTTTTCCTACTAGCAGACCTCCATCAAGGACAGTTATCCAGCATGGGAAGAATTAGTTAAGAAACAAACTAGGTCAAAATTCCCAATTAAACATCCTTAGAAATGCTCTGCAGATATCAAGATTGCTCATCACATAAAAGAAATGTAAAACATGTTATTCTACATTATATTAAGCAGGTTTCTATGCAGTAGGACTGTAAAAATCAATAGTGTTACTATTCACCAGTGGTGATGACATCACATCACATATTAGTGCTGTTTGTTACATCCTCCACCCAGGCCAACATGCAAAATAGTAAACTTAATGGCATGGGGGGGGGGGGGTGTAGTCATCCAGTGTACAATCCTTCATTTGTAAATAAATGTCACTGCAGAATTCAGTAATCTCTGATGCTGAATGAAAACAAATTTATATGTTTCTTGCATTTTCCCTAGAATAATGAAAACAACCTTCACTATGCACTCCTCCTGTTTACCTGACGTCGTGCTGCAGACTCCATCTTCACCACCCAGTCACTTTAACCTGACATTAGCTGCTTCTTCTTCCTTAAATAGCAGACACACTTATTTTCTCCTTGCAACCACACTGGTGAAGTAAATATTGTGTGACATTTCAGTGTGGGCTTTTCTGGATTAATGTGTTCAAAGGGCTTCCCTACACTGTGATGAATTCCAGTTGGACGAGGTTCCTTGTAGTTGAGTTCAGCTCACAGATTTTGAACTTCCTGCCCACTGATTCTCACAGGAAATCACTGCTGGTACAGTTCTGTGCAGTACACCAGCAGTGATGAGACATGATGATAAAAGTGTGTACGGCTTATGTGCCTTTCAGACTCTAAATACTTATAGTGCTTTGAGACCCTGATATCAGGAGAAGTTCTGTGGAGAAGTTGTAATATCACCTGCCCACAACTATGGTGCCGTTTTGTGCATTATTAAAGCTGCATTATAGCATTGAATATTTGTGCTAGTGTCATTACTAAAAACACAGACAAGGATAACTGGATAAGCATTGGGGCATACCATGACACATTCATTTCTGGGATTTCTTTTGTATAAGATTAATGGCAAATACCATTTACTGGAAAACCAAACTAAACAATGAATTTAATCTATTCAGCAAATGCATGTGTAATTGCTAATGTATATTATTGAATTTCTGTTTAAACATGGTTTTAATATGTTGGTGTTTTTTTCCTACCGGCCTCTGCTGAAAATGGGTTATTGGCTAAGCCCAGTTGGACAAACCTAGTAAACAAAAGCAAAATAAAAAACAAAAATAAAATGCAACAAAACCATTTCAGCTTTTTGTCAGGTGCTTGTATGAGCTGTCTGAAAATGATGGGTTTTATCAGACAAAAGATGAACTGGGTTTGGGTTGTTTGATACCGAAATGTCTCAAAAATTGCAGTTAGAAGTGAATTTAACTTTGGAAAAGACAATTCAGATTGCTAGAGAGGATGAACTAGTAAAGGTACAACATGCTTATATGAGAACAACCCATGGTGTACGTGAAGTAAAATACAAAGACACCTGCAAATTCAGTAAAAAATGTGATTGCGATCAAATGAACCATATACAGGGGAAGCAGTGTGAATGCAAGCTTGGTAAATGCATGAAATGTAACCATTCACACTTTAGATCAGAGTAGTGTACTCCACATGTGCAAAGGTATAAGAAGTGGAACAAGATGGGACATTCTGCTTTCATGTATAAGACTAAGCTAGTAGAAGGTGTAAGGTTTTCAGAAAACATTTGGCTTGGGTTTAGTGACCGCCATGCCAAACACTTAGTCAGGTATGTCTAATTGCCTTTTCCTGGAACTCCAGTAAACTTTAAAATAGCTATAGCAGCTGACAGTGGTATCATTTGTCACTTTTAGATGCAGCTTGAAGCATCAACAGTTGAATTAACCAGAACTAGAGATACATAGCCCTGCATGTCTATGTGTTTTGTGAAGTAGGTATGTGTAATTGAAAGTCGGTAAAGTCAATATGTACTGACTCCACCCAGAAGTCTGCCATTTTGAATAATATCTAAAGTAAAGACAATACTTAAATGAATGCAAGTGGGATCGATAGCTTAACTGGACCAATAACTGGTGTGCTCCTGTTCTTACAGTTATCAAAAAAAAAAAACTCCAAACAAATAAAAAATGTCAATGTGAGAATACATGCTGATTTTAAAAAGTTACCTAGTGCATTCATAAAGAAGAGGTTCATTCTGCTTACTCTAGAGGATATTGTACCTAAGTTTGTGGATGCCTGTGTATTCTCCACATTAGATGCTGCATGCGGACTATAGTATTCTATGTGGAAGGTTTTGTATAAAAAAACTGCCATTTGTTTTGACTTCAGCAGCCAAAATATTTCAACTTGAGATGAGTAATCAGTTAGAACTGCGCAAAGGTTTTGTTGCTGTTGTCATGGATGATGTGCTAGTGTATGGTCCTGATGGACAAATACATGAGATGAGATTGGAGGCAGTACTCCAAGCCATTAAAAACTCAGGTTTGAAGCTTAATAGAGATAAACCAGTTTTGGAGAGCTTGGAATCCATTACTGTATTCTCCTATACCCATTTTTACTAACATTTTATAGTTCTTATGTCTCTATATCTTCAGCTTAATGACTGCAACATACATTACAATCATCAATCTAGGTTATAACTTTAAGTGTAGCCATGCTACGTTATAACTACCATGAAACATGACTGTGACATTATATTGTCTGTTGGTCAAAGAAGCTTACTAATTGAAAATACTGTGTACAAAATGCCATGTTTAAACAATTAATTGTTTTGTTTTGTACAAATTTGGTTGTATATCTCAAGCTGAGTTTGAAAATGGTCAACAATGAAGTATTACTCTTGATATATAGAAATATTACATATGCCAGCAAAGACTAGCCAATGAATTATTACCAGATTTATGTCAGTGTTTACCAGAAATAATATACCTTTCAAACGAAGTACAAATAATGCTACACAGTTTGTATCCACTGAGTTCCAGCAATTTGCGAAGACTATGGCTTCCTATGTACTACATGAAGTCTTAACTATCCACAGTGGCAAGAGAGCAATCCAAACTGCTAAAGAGACTCTTCACCAACCTAATCCTCATAAAGTTTCTGTGTTTTACACAGCTACTTCATGCAATGCTGCAGGAGTAAGCCCTGCACAGCAGATGCTTAGAAGTCAAAGCAGTACTATTATACTTATGACAGAATCTAAATTCAAACAAAACAACATTCTGTTTGACTCTGGTATGAGGAATGACCAAAAAGTCAAAATTCTTGCAATCTTTTTATGGTAGGCATTATCCTACCCAAACTATACCTGTCTTTCAGCCTGTCCAACCAATGCACCTTAAGCTTGAGAGGAGGATAAAGTGGGAATCACTGGTGTATACAAAAAAAAAAACTGAAGATCCAAGGTCCCACAGTTTGCAGAAGAATAATAGTGCCTTGGCGAGATGTAACCAGAGACATATCTGGCCCATTCCTGAAGAGTCTCAGTGTGAAAGCTGCCTGTTAGAGAGGCAAAAGCTAAAACAGTATTGAAGGACACTGAGGATTTTTTATGTTCTCTTTCAGCATTTCTTCATTTTTTTGTTAAGAATACAGAGTTTCTGATGGTCACAATGGATGTGATGAGTTTATTCACAGTTATTCCCAATGATTATGGTATAAAAGCTGTATGGAAATTTCTAACTGTGTGGACTATATATGAGAGGAGAGAGATCTTACAAATTTGTACATTGCTTGAACTTATTCTGGAAAATAATGTTTTAGCTTTTAAGGATGACAATTTTTTTTTACAAAAATGGGGAATAGCAATGGGCACCCCTTGCGCAAATAGTTATTGTAATATAGTTTTGGATCAATTGGAAGATGAATTATGGCAATACCCAGATTTGCTCTAAGTTACTGCACAATGGTACCTCCTGTACTGAGCCAACAGAGATTGCCAACATACTGGTCAACAGATTCAGTGCCAGCCCCCCCCCCCCAAAGGACCAATCTCAATACCGGAAGAATGCCAGGCACCCAGCATTATGCAGCACAGGTTAAAGCTGCATTGTCCAAGGCCAAGTATACAGCATCATGGGACCCAACAACATCCCTAGCTGTGTTCTGCATGAATTACAAAGTGAACTGGCACCACATCTGTGTGCCCCATTCTCTCACAGCCTCACCTCAGGCTTTGTCCCTACCGAATGGCGCACTGCTACAGTCATCCCTATACATAAAGGAGGAAGGTCTACAGACCCTGGAAATTATCACCTTATTAGCCTGACAAGTCTGATATGTAAGGCTATGGAGTGCATCATCATGGACCTAATTAACAAGGATACAGGGAATCTCCAAACTCTAGATCCCATGCAGTTTGGTTTTGTGAAAGGTAGATCATGCCTTCTCAACCTGGTTGACTTCTTTGAGTCAGTCACCAGAGCTGTGGATGAAGGTAAGGCAGTTCATACAGCCTAACTTGATTTGGTCAAGGCCTTTGACACCATTCCTCACTCAGGAATTATTGATAAACTCACTAAACTAGGCATCAATCCCTATATCATTAGGTGGGTTGCAAGTTGGCTCACAGATAGAACCCACAGTGTGAAAGTAGCAGACTCCAAGTCAGACTGATGACCAGTCACGAGTGGAGTCTCACAGGGATCGATCCTAGGTCCTCTCCTGTTTGGCATCTACTTCTCAGACGTCCAGGCCAACATGGAAGGACTCTGGCTGACCAAGTTCACAGACGACTGCAAGCTGGGAGCCATTATTAACTCCCCAAGTGATGCAGACATCCTATAGAAAGGCCTCACTGAGACCAATGACTGGTGTCAAAACCATAACCTTAAGCTTAATGCCAAAAATGCGTTGTCATCCTCTTTGGGAAAAACTCAGTTTCCACTAATTACCACATTAATGGGAGCCCACTGAACACTGAAGGCATTATAAGAGAACTGGAGAGAAAGGTTGACAACAACCTCTCATGTGACCACCACATTGCCACTCTGGTCAGAAAGTCCTTCTATGTGGCACATCTCATTAACAAAGGTTTTGCATCCAGGAAGAAAGAGGCCATCATTTCTCTCTACGCTTTCCTCATTAGACCAATCATAGAGTATAATGCTCCATTTGGCATGTACCTCACTAGACACCTGCAACAGCTGGAGATGCCACAAAAGTACCTCACAAAGAGGATCCTAGGCCTTAAACACATGTCCTACATGGACAGACTCAAAAAACTCCAACTATTCTTTGTCTCATCTCATCTGCTAAGAGGTGAGCTCTGCTTGACTTACAAAGCCATGTCTGACCCAGCTCTGTTAGAAATGCTACATCTAAAGAACTCCCAATCCCTCCGCACCACATGCTCCAGAGACCTCAATTTCATTACCATAATCAACAAACATGCTGGAAGGACAAGTTCATAACCCAGAGACTGGCCATGCTCTGAAATAGACTTCCCATACATGTCAAGAAGAGCACCTCACTGGCCCTCTTCAAGAGAAATCTTGATGAGTGGATGGGAAATAGAAAGTTTACCCCAGGGATCACTCCAGTGGCTCTAACTGATAGAGGCACTGGGAACTAACGTCAGGCAGCACAATGCCAGGGCACTTCTATGGGCTAGGCTTATAAAGGCTCCAGGGCCATTAGCTTAGTACACACCTATGATCCTATAAACAACACATTTCATTCTACAAGGGATTTGTGGATGACATATTCTTTCTTTGGACAGGAAATGAACCCCAACTATCAGGATTTGTTGACTACCTTACATATACAACATCATTTTTGAATTTTGAAATCCATACCTCAAAAGAATGGACAGACTTTTTTGATGTTACACTGATAAGAAAAAATGATGGGATGATTGATACACAGATGTTCAAAATGATGTTGGAAAAAACATCGTCTCCATCAAAATAGTATGCATCCATGACATGTATTATCCCAAGTTATAAAAGGACAATTTCTTTGAACATTTAGACTATGCACAAATTAATCTGTTTTTCATTTTGAAACAAAAAGGCTGACAGAGAATTTCTGTAAGGAGGATATAAAATAAATGATGTGCATAAAGTAGCTACAGAAATTAAGAAATAGAGAGAGAAAAGAGGCAAACCCTATTTTCATAGGCATCATGAAAGACAAGAACAGATTCTTATGAGACATCAAAGCAAGCAAACAGGAATGAGATGTTCCCTTACTTATAACCAAGATGTACAGAAAATTTGTGAAATAATAAACACTAATTGAAAGATTGTGACAGCTGATGAAGAGATTAGATGCGTAGTAGGAGAAGCCCCAAAATGTTGTTTTAAGAACAAAAAGAACCTGAATCAATTGTTATGTAGGAATGGAAATACCAGGAGGAAGAATTTACATAAAGACAAGAGAGCAACGTTCAGATGTAGTAGATGTAAAGCCTGTATATTTATAAATACAAGTAATATTTTTCAGCATCCAGTTACAAAAGAAAAAGAGTATAAACTCAATACTTATGCATACTGTAATACAAAGGATGTTGTGTTTGTTGCTAATTGTAAGGTCTGCACAAGTTTTTATATCAGCAAGACTAATTGCCCTTTTAAAACAAGAGTTTTAAAACATTTAAGTGACATTAGATTAAAAAGTAAAGAGAACGCCTTTTCTCAGCATATTTTGAGGTTTCCAGGCCATAGCTTTCAATTTATGATATTGGAAATTTTGGTTGGAACTTCCATGTGGGGCGACCTGCGTAATTTAACCAAACTAGCTGAAAGTTGATGGATCACTGATTTGCAGGAAGCTAAAACACTGGGCTTAAATGTTGTGTTTCCTATAAAACCCCCTGTTAGTAGGGTGGAAACTGAAGAAAAAAAACTGATTGGTGAATCCTCTTTTTAGTAAATGATGTCATTGGTAGAATGGAAATTGTTTTGATCGGTTAACTTTCCTTTAAATTGCTTTGGTGAATGGAGTGTTTTACGATCTGAAGAAGGCATTTGCTGAAGCTTATCAACAGGCGTTTTTCTTTGAAAGAGTTTTTGGAAAGAGTTTTAGTGCTTTCATTCCATTATTACAGCTTTTTAACTATTTAATACATCTCAAGGATATCTACGTCTCTGTGATGGCTCAGCTTTGTTGTTGTTGGTCATTATCTTTTACTTTACTCAGCCTGCCTTTAACTGCCCTTGGTGTGTTTTTTTGGATTGTTGACTTCTTAAGCTTAAGACTGCTTCACATGAGATGTCAGGAGTGTATGCTATTACTGTGTATTAAAATAAAACAATATGTTTATTAAGTTATATTTTGTGATAAGACATGTTAAAACAGAAATAAACTACTAGTCGTTTGGATTACCACCTGATCCAGTATCTCATATAATTCCTCTTATCCAGTATCTCATATAATTCCTCTTTAAGGGTCTGCTTACCTCACTCATGCACACCATAAGGGGCCTGTTTGATTGATAGACCAATGAGGTCCTGTGTCAACCTGGTATGTCACCAGATAGGTCCACACTGGCTTTTAAGTAAACATTCTTAAACTCTGTAGTACTGTCTGGATCTCTTGAACATGGGCAGGAGATAGCTGCACACCTTCCCCCCTTTTCCCATTTATTTAAATTTTATTGTGTTTCTTTTGTCTCTTTCCTTTCCTGTTTTCCTGACATTTGATTCGTGTGTTAAGTCTCCTTCACATGCCATGCCAAACAATTGTACAAACCATATATTGTATACTATTTTCTCCATAGAAGCATTAAACTGTATGGTACTATGACAGCATACAGGTAATCTTTGTACCTATTTTACACATATTTTACTAACTGAATTCTTGCATTACATCTATTTATGATTGTGTTAATTATGACACATACACTCCTGACTTGTTTGCTTACTCTTGCATTACCACTGTTGCATTCTTATTGATTACAGTTTATTGTTTCTTTGGTTGTTTTCCACTGTGTCATTGTTTTAACACCTTCAGAAAAGTGAATCAGTTTTCTATCCACCTCTGCCTCCCAACATTCTGCACATACATCTCATGTTCTACTTCTCTGACATTATTTTGGTCCTTTCTGTGACTGCAACAAGCATTCCTCTGTCATACTGATGAACTGGTAACATTCTGTCACAAGTCGTAGTGACCAGAAGTTACCTGTCATCACAGTATCTGCATTTTGCTATGCTTACTAATGCTGGTTTTCAAAATGTCCAGTACTGACTATTCCACAATTATTTCTTGTAACTTTATATATTAACCATTCATGAACCCTGTACCAGAAAACAGTACTTCAGTCTTCAAAATAGGCATCGTCTTATCTTCTGATACAGTAACCGGAATGGTACACAAAACCAAATGGTGGTTAATCAAACCAGTTTTAGGCTGAAAACTCTGCTGAGCCCTCAACAACAGCAGCTGATTGCTATGGGAAAGTGAGGAGCTAACAATGTCAGCCATACAGGTGTGAGGCTGCAGTTACTAATAATACTGGACTTGTAACTGCTATGGGAGAAAGATTACCAGTAGAAACATGCCTTGCACCATGCTGTAGTATCTCTTGGGTAAATGTCTGGGTTACACAAGGCATAATGTGTAATGTGGGTCTCCCTGAAGGAGCAGGGCCCTGTTGGGTCAAATTGTTCCAACTGGTTTAAGACCAGCCCTGAGTGTGAAATGCTAGTAAGGGGTCTAAAGAGGAATTCTGTAAAAAGTAATGTCTTTCGGCTTTTCCCGGTTAGGGGTCGCCACAGCAGAACTCCGGTCCACTAATGATTGGCAGTGGATTTTACGGTGCAGAGTTGCCAGCCCGATGCCCAACCTTCAAAGTAGGCACACCTATTCACGCACACACCTACCTGCATGTCTTTAAATGTCACTCGACTGGGGGGAGGACATGCAGACTTCACACACAAGGCGCTTCAGCTGAGAATCGAATGGGAGAACCTCTTGCTGTGAGGCGACAACACTAACTGCTGCACCACTGTGGCCTATCTCACTTAAAACATAAAGAACAGATTTCTTAGAAAAGCTTTCTGGACCCTCATCATTGTTATAAATGTAAACATAAAAGAACTTGGACCTCAGTGCTCCTGAGTATCACCAAAACATATTTTTCTTAAGCACTCTGTTATGTACGCATGTATGTATGTATGTATTTTATGTATAATATGGAAGCTTATTGAAGGGTACAATGTTTTAGTGTCTATCAGTTAACATAGATTACTAAGGCTATGCACTGCTAATGAGCTGTTTCCTGTGGTCTTGGATTTGATTCCTTCTGTCTCTATTGGCCTTACCTTCTGACTGAGCAAGTCACCAAACTAAAAGTGCACCCATCCTGAGTCTGAAAAGGGTCTGTGTGGAGCTGTTGTCTACCACAGTAAGCAAAATCAAATAAATAAATAAATAAAACTGACTTTTTTAAAAAAAAAATGAAAAATCTTACTCTAAGCCATATGCTTTATAAGTTTTCATTTATTAAGAAAACAGAGGGTAAAGATAATTCTGAGGAAATAAAATTAACCAAATACAATATGTTCTGAAGACAATAGAAGACAGGTCAGTTTCTAGAACAGGGGTCAATTTCCTGCGTGAAAACAAACTGGTTGTACCAATAGCTATGAACAGTGACAAATAAGAACTGACACTACATTAAGGAACTAAATTATTTGGTGATGACAATAGCATATAAACTTATTGCAAGAGCATAAAACACACAGTGGGACAGTGCATAATGCAGCAGTTGTCATTTCCATCAGCTCAACACAGCATTTGTCTTACAGGCAGCCCGTAATTTGTTGCGTGAAGAAGAAGGAAGATGGAAAAAGAGAAAGAGGTTAGGGGGTTGCTAAGAATCTGCTATGGAAACAGATGACATCTAGATAAACTGGAACCATACACACATGACTTAAGATGGCTACTGTATAAGAAACGGAAGGAAATGTAATAGATCTGTTGACTACATTTATTGATTACATTAAATTGTGGCATGTTACAACCATTTAAACTCAAAACAATACTTTATTTTAATTCAAATAGCAGAGAAAAAGATTATACTTTGAAAACTGTTCTTAACTCTGATTTTAAAATTAGTTGATAAATTTTCCTACATAAACCTTTAAATACTACATATCCAACATTATTAAGTCACATACATGTTTGAGGTACATTAGAATAATTCATGACATATTTTATATCACTTTCGATATTACTTTTCCATATAGTATGGGTTGCATTGTATTCTTTCATTAGTGTAACACAGAAAAACATATAACTGGTTCTGAATATATTTCTAATGTCATGCACTGGACATACAAGAGTCTTCAGTGGACTACATTAAGCCACCGTGTAACAGTCACCACAAATCCCAACATTTGAGCAGAGTGGGGTGTTTCCAAGCCAATTACTGTTTTCCTTACTTAGTAATAAAATATTTCTCATAGCAAATATTCATTGTACACGTAGATGCAGTCTTGTTTCATACCTGTCAACTTCTGGTTGCAAGAAATCTTGGTAAAGTCAAAAATAATGGAGGAAGGGGTACAGGCCCAAAACCAGGGACATATTTTAAATATTGCTCTTATCAACTTAGAAAGTTTCTAGAATAACAGGTTTTGTGCTAGTATGCATTTCCTGAAGGATAAGAAATCTGAAACTCAAGTGTCTGTCTTTATTTACTGATTTTAGTTTCCTGTAATTTGCCAGAAATCCACAAATGTTATGAGGAACAGATCAAAAATATGAAGCAAAAATCTGGGCATCTGATAGGTATGGAGTGGGGTCCTGCCAAGCAGCCCACTGCTTTGCGTACTTATTAATTAAAAATGATGCTCTTCTTCCTAATCAGCAAGGCATAATTTTTTCTGTCAAGCTTTAACATTTCGCATGCATACCCAAAACAGCCAAAAGGCTATGCATTCAGTGTGGCAGTATAAGGGCTTTGTAACATATTTGTGTGAGTGGCATTACTGCCATTAGTATTGCCTCTCTTATCATTTTACCTATGATTTGCTCTGCAGATTTATGGGTGGAATATGAGGGACACATGCCCCCAACCCATTCCCCTGAGATAGGTGAACATGCTCAGCCTCATTACTCCTCTCTCTCCCCCCCCTGCCTGGTCCTCTAACAACTGGGTCACTAATCAAACACAGGACATCTGTGTCACACATGCTTCCTTCCCTCAATGCCACTGAGTCAACTAATTGCTATGCTTTTGGTACAGACCAACTGTTTAAAAAAATAGCATTACATCAAGACATAGTTATATAATTATATACCAATGCATCCACATATAAAAACATAGCTTATATGGCTGATGTGGGCATCAAATGATCTCCTCATAGTTTCATAGTTTGGTACTAGGCTATCTGCCCTGGGGCATTTATAAGCCTAGCCATATTTATGTGACTTTCGCCACCCCATGTAATGGTACAAAAGTGTACAGAATAGATTTAGAATACTGTGCCTCTGTCTAGTAGTGACACAGTGAAGACCCCCTTACATAATAGGATTAGTTTACTGTGCCTCTGTCTAGTAGTGACACAGAGATGACCCCTGGGGTAAATCTACGATCTCCCATCCACTTGTCAAGATTTCTCTTGAAGAGAGTCAGTGAGGGGCTCTGCCTAACATAAACTGGGATTCTGTTCCAGAGTATGGGAAGCCTCTGAGTTATGAATCTGTCCCTCCAGCATGTCCTGTTCATATTCGTGCTGAGGTACAAATCTTTAGCTCTCATGGTTCTGATGGATTTGGATTTTTTTGAGGTGGAGCATGTCCATCAATTCCTGATTGGACATGGCCTTGTACGTCAGGCACAGATCACCTCTGAGTAGGTGGTATGCTACTGAATAGAGTTGGAGTTTCTTTAGTCTGGCAGCATATGACATATGTTGGAGACCCTTGATCCTCTTGGTGAGGTACTTTTGGGGTCTCTCTAGCTGTTGCAAGTGCCGGGTGAGGTAGATATCAAATGGGGCATTGTACTCAATCATGGGCCTGATAAGGGAGGAGTACAGGGACACAATGACCTCCTTTGATCTGGATGTGAATCCCTTCATGATAAGGTGGGCAAGGTAGAAAGTCTTTCTAACCACTTTGGCAAAGTGGGTGTCAAATGAGAGGTCACTATTGACTTGGGTCCCCAGGTCTCTGATTACTTTTTCTGTACTCAGTGGGTTACCGCCTATGTGATAGTTTGTGGGCACTTTGTTTTTCCCAAAGGGGATGACTATACATTTTTTGGCATTTAGTTTAAGGCCATGATTCCGGCACCAGTTGTCCGTTTCAGTGAGGCCTTTCTGTAGGATGTATGTGTCAGCTGGTGTATCGACTATGGCGCCTAGTTTGCAGTCATCTGCGAACTTTGTCAGCCACAACCCACCCATGTCTGCTTTCACATCTGAGAAATAAATGCCGAACAAGAGGGGTCCCAGGACAGAACCCTTTGGGACACCACTTGTCACTGGTTTTGAGCCTGACATGGCTCCAGCGATTCTGACTTTATGGGTTCTATCCTTTAGCCAGTTTGCCACCCATCTTGTGACATATGGATTCACATTTAAGCTGTTGAGCTTGTCTATGATGCCAGAGTGGGGTATTGTGTCGAAAGCTTTAGCCAAGTCCAGGTAGGCTGTATGGACTGCTTTGCCCTCGTCAATGGCTCTAGTGACTGTTTTGAAAAAGTCAACCAGGTTTAAAAGGCAGGATCTGCCTTTTACAAAGCCGAACTGGGTGGGATCAAGTATCTGTAAGTCCCCAATGTCTCTGTTTATTAGTTCCATAATGATTCTTTCAATAGCTTTGCAGACCAGGCTGGTTAAGCTTATGGGACAGTAGTTACCAGGGTCAGTAGCGGTGCCTCCTTTGTTGAGTGGGACTACTGTTGCTGTACGCCAGTTTTCAGGTACATATCCTGTAGTAAGGCTAAGGTTAAATAGCATTTTTATGTGCGGGTTTAGCTCCTCTTGGAGTTCACATAGCACGCAACCCGGAATACCATCAGGTCCCATTGATGCTGTGTTTTTAGCTTTGCTGAGGGCGGTTCTCACCTGGACATCTGAGATGACAGGGAGGTTACAGTCAGCTGGGATAAGTATTTCATCTTTTGGGGGTGAGGGAGGGGAGAAATCTGCACTGAACCTGTCTGCCAGAATGTTGGCAATATCTGTGGGTTCAGTGTATTTTTTGTCATTGTGAACTAACTCTGAACATATCTGAGGGTTTTCGCCCAGGTTTCTAACATAGCTGAAGAAGGCCTTGTGGTTATCTTTAGTGTCCATAGCGATTTTTCTCTCAAAGTTAGCCTTGGATGTTTTTATGAGAGAACGTAGCTTTCTACTAGTGCTGATCAGAGATGCCTTCTCTTTATGGGATTTTGCTCTGTTGTGCAGTAGCTTCCTTCTTTTGTTATACAATTTGTTTATGGCTGGGGTCCACCAGACAGGACGCCTGCCCTTGGTGGAGAGGGTATTGGTTTTATTTGGGATTGCATGATCCATGCATTCTTGGAGATGTCCGTAGAAAGCATTTGTAAAGGATTCTGCATTGTGGGATGTGGTTTCCACTGTCCCAGTGGGCTTAAAGGATACCATCTCAGTTTTAAGAAATTTAAAGTCAGCTTTTGAGAAGTTTTTCACTGTAGTCTTTTGTGTTGGGGGCGGAGGTGGGATATGTATATCCAGGGTGATTAGTTTGTGGTCAGACCTCACTAGTGAAGGGTATACTTCTGGTGTGGAGCACTTTGTCCCCATGTTTGTGATGATCAGGTCTAGTATATTATCTCCCCTTGTGGGAGAGGTGACTAGTTGTTCCATTGCATTTGAATTTATGAATTCCAGGAACCTTTGGGCTAGGGTGTTTGGGCTAGAATAATACACCCAGTCTATGTTAGGGAAGTTGAAGTCTCCCAATGTGATGGTGTTTGGTGAGACATTCATATCCTCCAATGTCTTCAGGAAGGCTGAGTGGGGTTCCTGAGATTGGGAGGGTGGTCTGTAACATGCTACCAGTTGTATAGCAGTTTTGCCTATGGTTAGTTGCACCTGGATGGTCTCTGATGCTTCATGTGTTGCCACTAACCTGGAGGTGTGGGTGTCCTTGATGAATATGGACACTCCCCCTCCCTTTTTGGTTTGGCCCGAGTTTTGGGGCCGAAACGCATGATACGAGGGATAGCCTGGTAGCGCTGGGGTGCTCTCAGGAGCCTTGAACCAGGTTTCAGTTACTGCACAGACATCGATGTCCTCCATACTGAGGAGTGCTTCGAGAGCCTGCATCTTGAGATTTAGACTTCTGGCGTTGAGCAGCATTACCCTTAATTTTTTTCTATTTTTGTTTTCTAAGGAGGTGGGTTTGTCTTTTGTGCCTTGCCTAAAAAAGGCACTATGGGGGAGGCAAGAGCCTTAGCCAATATCCGAAAGCCCAGTGGTGACAGATGCAAGCCGTCCCTTGCAAAGCAGCGTGGCTTGTCCAGCATGTCATCCCAAGCAGACAGACATTCGATCCCCTTAGAATGACACCAGTATTTGAGCCAATTATTAAAGCTGGTCATCTTGTCTTTGTATTATGGCATCATTCTTGGTGAGGGCAAGATGCTGCTCAGGGTCAGAGTCATACCAGCCTGGGCTACATAATCAGAGAGTTCCTCTATGTCTCTTTTCATGTAGTCCAGGAAGGTACGTCTCAGGTCATTCACACCGGCATGGACAATGACAAAGTCATATTTGTACTTGTTTTGGAGTGACCTGAGTGCGTGTTTTATGTGGTGGATCCTAGCTCCCGATAAGCAGCTCACCGTTACCCTCTCCTTGTTCAGCCTGGTAAGCAGAACGTCAGTGTGTCTGACTATAGAGTCACCTATTACTAGTGTATCAGGCATGGTGTTTGGCCTTAAGGGCTGTGATTGTTTGACCCACTGATTTATTGAAGTATGTGATGCATGTGTTATGTTTTGAGGTGGTGGATTTTTGGGTGTCTGCTTTGGGAGCCTCTGTTGTTTTGGTAAGTTTTTTGTTAGAGCCTCCGAGTATGTCTTTGTGTTTTTATGTGTTTGGTTTGCAGTTGTGGTAGGTCTATGTGGGACTGGGTTTGGTGTGTGTGTGGTTACCTTCTCCTCCTGTCTGGTCTTGCCAGTCCTGAGTTGAGAGAGTTCAGCCTCCAGTTTGGCTATATAGTTGCATCTCTCACATGTATTTGTGGTTGATGGGAGGAGGAGAGGGTTGTCTGTGTACATGAGACAATTGTAGCATTGTCTCAAGATTCCCAGATTAACCAGCTGAACCGGAGAGGATGCCAGCAATCTACCACTCGACATGCTAAAATATTATAAGGGAGTGCTGTGCCTTTAAGGGAAGTGGGTACTCACAGGGAGTGTGCCTTTAAGAAAAGTGGGTACTCACAGGGAAGGTAGGTGGATGTAGTGCTTACTTTGGTTAGCGAGTGCTTACTTAGAAGAGAGATTTTGAGAACAAGTGCTAGGCTTATAGTAAAGTGATTAGACTATATTACGATTATTATAAGAGTAAAGCTTTCTTAAGGGAAAATTTGAAGAGCAGACTTGGCGGAGCCAGAAAAGTTTAACCAGTGCTGCGATACGCACAACAGCGCAAAAACGCTCAGAGGCGGATTTTAAACAGGGAACTTCAAAACAGCTAGAAATGGTCCAAAACAACCAATTACTACAAGCTCTTGTGCTGAGGTCACTCCTTCAGGGAGAGATAAGCTGCTCAAGGCTCCCCACTCCCACTGGTGAGCAAAAAAACTTCCTTCTATCCAAGTAAGGCAATGGACACCACAGCCCAGAATACAGCAAAGCCTGTATACTGGTCTAAACTAGTCGAAGAGAGGCGGGGAAACAAGGATATTTTTTTTGTTTTTTTGTTTTTGAGATAGAAAGCAAACAGAAATACAGGAAGCAGTAGTAAATCAGTTACACAGGCTAGCACACTTTAGTGGGCAGCCTCAACAGTTAAATTAACAAACAAACAAACAACTTTCGACCAATTTTCGACTAAATGAAACTTTAATTGCAAATAATGTATAATACAACAAACAGTTAAAAAACAGTTTAAGCTTGTTCAAGGTAAGCAAGAGAAGGTATTTCAGGTAAAAAACAGCAAAAAATACTTAAATCAGGAAAGTAGTGGCTTTTCTCAGTTCTCTGCTGCTAGGACCACTCTGCAGGACCATGAGGAGCTGTTGCTGAGTAGTATAGCCAGAAAAAAACGCTCAGAGGCGGATTTTAAACAGGGAACTTCAAAAGAGCCAGAAATGGTCCAAAACAACCAATTACTACAAGCTCTTGTGCTGAGGTCACTCCTTCAGGGACAGATAGGCTGCTCAAGGCTCCCCACTCCCACTGGTGAGCAAAGAAACTTCCTTCTATCCAAGTAAGGCAATGGACACCACAGGAACTACACCACAGCCCAGAATACGGCAAAGCCTGTATACTGGTCTAAACTAGTCGAGGAGAGGCGGGAAAACAAGGATTTTTTGTTTTTGAGATAGAAAGCACACAGAAATACAGGAAGCAGTAGTAAATCAGTTACACAGGCTAGCCCACTTTAGTGGGCAGCCTCAACAGTTAAATTAACAAACAAACAAACAACTTTCGACCAATTTTCGACTAAATGAAACTTTAAGTGCAGATAATATATAATGCAACAAACAGTTAAAAAAACAGTTTAAGCTTGTTCAAGGTAAGCAAGAGAAGGCACTTCATTGTACATATAGATGCAGTCATGTCTCATGCCTCTCAACCTCTGCATGCAGGAAATCTGGATAAAGTCAAAATTAATGGGGGGAAAATGCCCAAAATCCTGGAACAGATTTTAAATATTGCTGTCATAAACTTGGAAAGTTGCTAGATAAACAGATCTTGCGTGCCTTTTCTGAGGGATATAAAGTCTGAAACTCAAACATGTGCCATTTTCTAAGACTTGAATCCTCAATGATTTGCCAGAAAAACATGAATTTTATGTGGAACAGATCAAAATATGAATCAAAAGTGTGGACATTCTGTGAACATCTGGACAGTTAAGAGGTATACCGATATGCATTGAACTGATATATCTGGCTAACACTTTTGACATGCTCTTGGTTAGCTGTTTTGAGGGAGGCATTATTTCCTGAATAACTGGATGGGTTTTCCCCAAAAGTGCTGCATAGTATAATCTTGATATTATTGCATCTTGGTATAAATGTTGGTTTACTTGCTGACTAGCTTTGATTGCTAAAATCGCACTTAAGTTATTTTGAGTGATTGGTGTTTCTTGCGTTTATGTGCAAATTTCTCTGATGGGTTTATTTATTTATTTTTTGATTGTTTTCTAAAAAAATCCTTTTCATCTCACAGTTAGACTGTCTTGGAATTGCCTTCAAGGGATTTCCAGATCTTTAAGTGATTTGTGGTAGCACTGCACTTGTGGATCTGTTCAACTATGTCTTTACATTAGGACAACTGGCTTTATACATCTTGTGGCAGGAGGTATTTGCCTGGTCTCTCTGATTTGGGAAATTCACAAAAGGACTCATAATGTAGTAATTTTAAATTGGTCAGGGGACTCATTAGTTAGTTTTCTGTTTATTGGGCTGCTGTAAATTTTGCACATTTGCATTGGTTAACAGTGCTCAGTATAGTAGTACATACCTAGAAAGAGTGGTTCATAAAACTACTCTGTAAAGCAGCAACATAGCACAAATATCCTGTTCGCCAACAAGCTTAGAACAGCTAGTGTGCAGTACCTACAGATTTAGTTGAATTCAGTACTGTGTAAACATATTAAAGTTAGAATTTAGGACTGTTTAGAATAATTTTCTCATAAAGCATCCTTAATAGCCTTCTAGCTCCAATACACCACCCGTTCATAGCTCATAATTTAAAGGCCTGGACAGTATGAATAAACAGTTTCCTAACTTTTCTGTAGCCAACTTGGTGGATATGGGCATCTTGAGACAATGTAGCAATTGCCTCATGTTTACAGACAGTCACTTAATCCATAAAGAAGCAGACACAATATGCTTGATGTGTGCTTACACAATGACACTGGAGGCTAAACTTTTACATACTGGTGCATGACAGGTTGTCGAAACCACGCACAACAACACTCACCTGACATAGTACGCAACATACACACACGTAAACTAGCATACGCTGAGGCACTTAAAAGCAATTTTTTTAAACAACAAAGATCACAGAAAGCACCCATTACCAAAGCTATAACTTAGCAATCTGACAGGCACTCAGGAGAAGTACTGTCACCCTCAGTGGAGTCCCAAACACTAAACCATTAAGGCAAGTAAACACACTTCTCAGGAATCTTGTCATAGAGGATCCCATTATAAGGTATACTGATGCCCCTCGAACCAGATCGAACAAGGAGAAGAGAACTGTGAGCTGCTTATCTGGAGCCAGAACCACCAAATCATGCACACACTCATGTCATTACGACACCAGTACCAGTATGATTTCATCATAGTTTATGTAGGTGTAAATGACCTGAGATGTACCTCTCTGGACTATATGAAGAGAGACATTATGGAGCTTTCAGACTATGTCTGTCAGGCTGGTGTGAGCCTTGTATTGAGCCGAATACTACTGTCACCAAGGATGATGCCACAATATGAGCAAAAAATTAATTATTTCAACAACTGGCTGTCTTTCTGGTGTCATTCTAAGGGGATCCAGTATTTGTCAGCTTGAGAGGACATGGTTAACAGACTACATTGCTTTGCCAAAGATTTTCTGCTCCTCTTCCCTCTAGACTTTTGAATACTGGGTAAAACTTTATCCACCCCATAATAGCTTTTTTAGGCAATGACAAATTGACAAACCTACAAATATAGCAATATTAACTCAAATGAACCTCATGGTATTACTGCTCAATGCAAGGAGCCTAAACAAAAAGTATACTCCTCCTCACACTCAAGAATATAGACATCTCCTGAAGGATAAGAAATCAGTTACTGAAACAATATTTAAATAGTGCCTTCCAAACTTTAGACCAGTAGCTGCACAGACAAGGGTGAAAGGAGGAGGTTTTTCAAAATACATCAATAACAATCATATCTCTAGTAATGATCAAGCAGGATGACATGATGGAGTTCACCCACATGCAGATCCTCTTAGACAAAATCCCATACCATATCCTAGCCAGCTATAGGCCCTCCATGTCCCAAGAAGTTCACAGTGCATACTTGAACCTACTGGAGACACTTACCACCCAACCTAACACCCTGCTCATGAGAGACATTAATTATCCCTCTATAGAGTAAGAATCCTACACAACCTCAAAGCTACAGGCACAGAGATTCCTGGAGTTCTTAAATACAAATACCCTTGACCAAATAATGAATATGTCCACTAAAGGCTCGGCTCCAACATACTGGACCTCGTGCCTACAAATATGGAAGGACTCTGCACCCCCCCATGTCTCATCCTTCCTGGTAAGATCCAACCATAAAGCTGCCACCTTCGAAATCAAAATCAACTCCCTAATCCCATTAAAACATGTAACAGTTAAGAAGTATTCCAAGTCAGATTACCTTTTAAGTGATGGACTGTCAAAATTCAATACACCTCCAAACCCAGAGAACATAGCAGCCTATGCAGAATTGCTCTCAGAAACTCTGTACAGCCGTGTCAGTGGCTGAAGAGAGGCTGCTGTACCTACTAGAAGTAAGGCCAGGACTAGCCCCAGAAACAAAACAACCCTGGTGGCATGTCAAACAGGGTATACAATAAAAGGAAAAAAATTATGGCAAAAATCAGAAAGGGTAATTCCCATAAATTTAAAAACTTTCTTATCAAAGTAAATAGACAACTAAAAGGGCTAATTAGGTAAAGCAAAGAAAACTTTGAGGTTAAGATAGCCTCCCAGCTGAAAAATAACCATAAGGCCTTTTTCAGCTTTGCCAGAAACCTCAAAGGCAGCACACAGCAATGTAGTGAACTGGTGGTTAATGTTTCCACATTCACTGAACCAGGCAGTATAGCAAAACTGTTAGCAGACAAATTCAGTTCTAACTTTGCCCCCTCTCACCTCCATCCATCCCCTCAAAAATACCCTCAAACATAACTCCTTTAGCTATAACTAGGAAGCATATACTGGCTGCACTCACTAAAGCCAAGAACATGGTCTCAGTGGGCCCGATAAAATCCCAGGATGTCTCCTGAATAGTTTAAAATATGATTTATTAGGACCCCTGGTGTCATTATTTAACTGGACTGCAATTGTCATCCCCTTCATTAAGGAGGAACTTCAACAGACGCTGGAACTACAGACCCATTAGTCTGACTAGTTTTATTTGCAAAGCCATGGAAAGAATTATCATGGAAATTATCAACAAAGACATAGGAGACCTCCAGACACTGGATCCGTCCCAGTTTGGCTTTGTCAAGGAGAGGTCATATTTACAGAATCTGGCGAAGTTCTTTGAAAATGTCACTAAGGCAATGGATGAGGGGAAAACGGTACATGCCGCCTGTTTAGATCTGGCTATAGCATTTGATACAATAGCCCACTCGGGCATTGTAAACAAATTTATGGAACTAGGTATAAACCCCTTTATAACATGCTGGATAGCCAGTGTTGTGCTAGTTAATTACAAAAGTAATAAGTTACTATTACTAGTTACTTTTAAGTGAAAGCAATATATTACTATTACTTATTACTTTTCTAAAAAACTAATATATTACTATTACTAGTTACTAACTAAAGTAACTAGTAACTTTTGATTTACTTTTATATAAGTATAGTTTATCAATTCTCATATTCAGATTTACTCACACGGTACTTGTGTGTGAGAAATGCATGCTTACTGCACATGAATACGAGTATATTAAAGCCGTATACACAGTGTTACAATAATGATGAATAGTGTTTTACAGTTTACAAAGTCCCATAGACTACTCTTTATAGTCAGAGTCACAATTTAATAATCAAACCAAAGCACACGCAGCAAGCAACACAAGACTCACAACAAGTTACAACCCGTCAATTTTTCAACAACATACATTAGGCTAATCTGCTAAAACTAATGCTGAGGACGCAAAAATGCTTACAGAAAATGTCATATAGGTCTAACAAGACTCTTAACACAATAAAGTCAACCAAAATATCACTTTATATAACTATTCACTATGTCTACACAATGAACAAGTGGAAAAACAGTTAGTGATCTGAAAGAGAATCTGATGGAAACCTTAACAAGCATTTCAACTGTTGGCACTATGGCTGACATTTGGACCGATCAGAATCGTGGTTTCTTTGGCATCACCGCCCACTGGATCGACTGTGACACGCTTCAAAGCAAGTCAGCTGCTTTGTCATGCTGCAGATTACAGGGAAGGCATACATATGATCTCATAGCATCAACTCTTGTGAGCATTCCCATCAAGTACAAGATAGATCAAAAGATGTGCGTGACAATTACTGACAATGGCAACAGTTTTGTAAAGGCTTTCACTGTTTTCTCAGAATGTGAGAGATCTGAGACTGTAAGCATTCTGTCCCAAGATGAGGATGATGATGGTGAAGTGATTTATAACAGCATGACAACCATGCTGAGTCAGTCAGGGCAAAGTGAGAACACCTATTCACTGCCTCCCCATCTGAGATGTGCAGCACACACATTGAATCTAGTTGCCGTGCACGATGCTAAATCTGCTTGTAATGATGCACAGTATAAAAAGATCCTGCAAAGCACCATGGCCAGATGATATGCTGCTTGGACCAAGGCTAGTCATAGCACCCAAGCTTCTGAGGTGGTTCGAAATAAGTGTGATCTGGTATTGATTATTCCCAATGTGACATGATGGAATTCCACTTTCTATGCAATGAAACCACAAAAATAGGTGTGGACCACTTGGGTTTTTGATCCTGAGTGTTGCCTGCCCGGAGGGAAGGAATAACCAATTTTACAATGCCTTTCACTCTTGATCCTAAACGGTGAACAGATTTCCACATGTAGTCAGTGGTGGAGCTAGCTCTAAAAAGAGCTGTTTTAGCCCTGTGGGCAGCTGGAGCTCTATATAGAGCTGTTACAGATCTCTATGAGCTCTGAGAAGAGCTGTTTTGTGTTTTGAATGCCCTTTCGGGCAGATGCAGTAGTTTCAAAAAGAACTGTTTTGTTTGGTTCACCGAAGCTGTGTCTGTGCCTCCGGCTGGTCTTACCGGAGCTGATACAGACTTCTGTGAGCTCTGAGAAGGGCCGATTTGTGTTTTGAATGCCTGTTCGGGTGTTGGTGGTAGCTCTAATAAGTACTTTTTTGTTTTATTCTTCAATGTGTCTCTGGTTGCTCTTACCAGAGTTATACAGATCTCTGTGAGCTCTGAGAAGAGCTGTTTGGTGTAAGGTGCAGATCCACGTGAGCTCTGAGAAGAGCTGTTTTGTGTATGGACACAATGGGCTCTGGGAAGAGCTGCTGTTGTGTCCTTTGGTGTTCCGCAGTGGTGTCGATCTCCATTGTCCTTCTTCTTGAACAGATCTTCAGTTCTTTTGCTATGTGTGAATCCTAAAAAGGACTATTTGTGTGCTCCCCAAGCACTGGTCAGAATAACCTGAGAGCTGTTGCTGTACTGCTTTTATGCTACTGTGGAGGGGGCATGGTTGAGAGATGTCCAATGAGAAGTGACTAGTTGGGGGTGTGGCCCTGGTAGGCCTACAAGGTGAAGACGGACCTGGTTGGAAGCATCTCATTCCTCTTATTTAGTTCCTTTTTGTTATTATCCACCTTCTTGTTCATATGTGCCATTCCTAACCTCTAGCAATGCGTTGGAGCCTTTCGCTTTGTCGCGATTATACCTATGTTTGAAAAAACTGTACTAAAACTTAAATTTAACCAAAAAATAAAAATTAATAAAAATTAAAATTAAATTTAAAATTAAATTTAAAATTAAAATTAAACTGTAAAACAGAGATCTTGGGCAATATTCTGGGGTTACTGACTATAGTTCTAAATTTAGACTTGCCATTACCATCTGTAAAACATTGGAAGCAAGCTTGGTTCTGAGAAAGATTCTGAGATGTCCGGCACTTTCGGGGCAGATAGGAAGGTAGCCTGTCTGCCACTCCTTCATCGGGGAGAGCGTACATTAGGTAGTAAAAAGTTAAATGTAGTTTGACATTGAAATTTTACCTTTTAAATTAAAAATAATTAAAAGTTGAGCTAACAATTGTAACTTTTGTGAGGGCTGATACATTAACTTACTGCAATTTTAGTTCTGCTTATAAACAGTTATTGTTCAAAAAATGAATACATTATGCCTTATACCTGTGAGAAAACAGTGAGCAAAATCGATAGCATATCTTACTAGGAGCTGATTAGTTGTAGTTAGCATGGTTAAGTGGCCTGAGGTTCAGGACTAGGGTGATGGTCTCCATGTAGTTGAGACCCGGAGGGTGCCTTGCTTCAAGTTGTATCTGCCAGATAAGTTCTTTTTTCTCTAATCTTGAAATGAAGTTCCCATTGAAAGGGATCTTCTCCAGCTGTTCGAGTATCAGGAACTTAAATCTTTTGTGTCCTGTTTTTTTGTTGCATGTGTTGCTAGTTTATTTGTCAGTATCTTGTGCCTGATGTCATATAGGTGTTTGGCAATCCTGGTTTTGAGGGCATTGATGGTCTTGCCCACATAGAAGGCTTGACATTTGCAGCAGTTTGCTCTGTAGACAACATCTTCTGTGTTGCAGCCTCCGAATGCTCTTGTGGTAATTGTTTTTTTGTTTTTGGGGCAGTAGAAGTGGTCCGTGCCTGCCATGTATTTACAGTAGAAGCAGGGGTATATATATATATCTCTACATGGATAGGTGCCGTATCTGTCGAGTTGTCTTGGTGGGGGTCTCTCGAGGTGGTCTTTTAGGTTGGGCCCTCTTTTCATCGTGAACCCTGGTGCTTCAGGGAAGATGTGTCCAAAAGATCTGTTTGAAGTGATGATGGTCCAGTTTTCACGGATGATCTTTTGTATGTCCTTATAGTCCGTGGAGAAATGTAAAATAAAGTTGAGCCTATATTTGTTTTCATACCTGTTTTTAGTCCCTAGGCTCTGTTGAAGTATGAATGGTTTTTCCTTTCTGTTGTTTGTGATGGGGTCCAGAATCTGGTGCAGAGTCCGGTCCGTGTAGCCTCTGGCCAGGAAATCATTTTCCAGGTCTTTAATGTTGTGGAGAAAGTCGTTAAGGTCTTTGGTGATTCTGGAGATTCTGAGTCCCTGTGATTTTATCACGTTTCTTTTGAGCTTGTACGGGTGCATGCTGCTGCTGTGGAGTAAAAAGTTTACTCTTGTAGGTTTCCTGTACAAGTTGTGGTTGAAGTCATTGCTGCTGGTGTTATTGGAAAGGAGCAGGTCCAGGAATTTGACTTGTATTGGGATGGTTTTGGTGGTGAACCTGAGGAAGCTGGTGCTGCTGTTGATGTGGTCTAGGAAGGCCTGTAGTTTCTGGGGGGTCCCATTCCAAACTAAAAAGATGTCGTCAGTGAAACGGAAGTAGCACCCCATGTCCTTGTAGAACTCCGAGTTGTATACGTGGTCTTCTTTCCATTTTCTTAAAGCCATGTTAGCTAGGCTTGGGGCCATGGCTGCTCCCATTGGAATTCCTGTGGTTTGTCGGTAGGTTTGACCGTTGAAGTGGAAGTAGTTGTTGTTGAGAATAAGCGAGAGGATTTTTCCAAATTTGTCTGTTTCTCCAATAACTGTTGCATTGTCTTTGTTGTAGGCCTCTACCATCGCCCTGATGCAGTAATCATGTGGAAGCACCGTGTAAAGGACCTCCACATCGATGGTGACTAAAATGGCTTCTTCTGTGAGCTGAATGTCCTTGATTCTGTTGAGAAGGTCTATAAAGTCCTGAATATATGAGGGATTCTTTTCTGCCAGTGGTTTGAGTGTGAAATCCATGGATATTGCTAGAGGGTCTGTAATTGCTCCTCCACTGGCAATCAGTGGTCTGTATGGCGGGTCATCGAGGTTTTTGTGGGGTTTCGGTATCCTGAAGAACTGAGGTAATTTTGGGTGTGTGACGGTTAAGAAATCAAGTAGGTCGTCGCTGAGGATCCCCTCTGCCCAAAGTTCCTTTAGTGTGTTCTTCACCTCAAGGTAGGCTGTTGTGATGTGGTCGGTGTCTCTCTTTTCATAAAATGTGGGGCTGTTCAGCATCGTCGTGATCTTATGGTTGTAGGTACAGGTGTCCATGACTAGGATGCCTCCTCCCTTGTCCGCTTTAATTACTCTCCTGCTACTGTTATGGCTTACTTGCTTTAGCACTTCCATTTCCTCTTTGGAGACATTATAGATCCACTTTTGGGGGGGGGGGTTTAGGTGTTTCTTAAAGTCCTTTTCGCATTTGTTCTGGAAAGCGCTGATAACTTGGTTCTGTGGTGGGCAAAAGTTGCTTGGCCTTTTCCAGTTGACCACCCTTAGGGAATAAGTATCTAGTCTGTTGTTGTTTTTTCCTTTCTAAAAAAGAAAAGTTTGAGTTGTAGTTTCCTTGTCCATAGCCTGAGGTCTATGATGGTCTGGACAAAGTTGGCCCGCTTGGTGGGGATGAAGGTGAGACCTTTCTGTAGTACCCTCAGTTCGTTGTCGGTAAGTGGTTTTTGGGAGTGGTTCCAGATGGTTCGATTTTACTAGTCTCTTTTGTGGAAGGTTGTCCGGAGGTTGCCAGAGGTTGGATAGGTCCCTGATCCCTCTCCATGATCTGTCCCTCTTCTCTTGGAAGGAGGTTGGAGAGGTTAACCTGGGTGGTTGGTAATGGTCCTTGCTGTGCGAACCCTGTGGGATGGTACAGGGATTCGTCGGTGTGGCTGCTGTGTTGGTGGGTGATGTCGTCTAAGGGTTCTGTTTTCCCTCTGCTTGTGCCCCCATCATTTGTGTTCCCTTGTTCGGGAATGGCTCTGTGTGTGGTTTGGTCATTTTCCATTTTTTTTTGTCTTTGTTCTCCTGTGGGTGTTTGTCGCTGCTGTGGTCCACTTTGTTGTTGGTATTGGGGGTGGGTCTTGCTTTATTTGATCCTGTTGCTTTGGTAGTCTCCGTTGTGATTCTGTGGTCGTTGTTTAGAGGGTATCTTGTTGTTAGTACATTGTCTGTGTCCCTGGGTGTTCTGCCCTCTGGAAAATCCTGATGTTGTTTGTTGTCTGTGTCCCTGGGTGCCCTGCCCTGTGGAAAATCCTGGTGTTGTCTGTTGTTGTGGTTCCTGTGCGGTTCCTGTTGCAGGTCGTTCATGTCCCTGGCCAGTTTTTTCAATTTTCTGCTTTTAATTTTGTTTTCGAAGTTGGCAAGTTTTTCTTTAATGACGTTGAATGCCCTGTCAGTGTCCGCATTTGTTGGACAATTCTCTTCACACTCTGTTATTGCTCGGATATTTTTTGTTTGCTGAGTGTGGTTGTGCTCCAGGAGGGCATCAATTAGTTGGAAGCTGGTGTTTGTCAATATGGATTGCCACAGATCTTGTAGTCTTTTGTTTTTGCTTCTTATCAGTGATTTCTGTATATTTTGAGACCTTTGGGGATTACATTTTTGGTTTTGCATCGACTCAGATAGAAAATGTCCCATTTAGTGTAAATATAGTTTTTAAGGTGCTCCTCTAGATTTGTATAGAAGTTACCGTTCGGATTGAATTCTCCTTATTGTAACTCAGGGTGAAGGCTTGCTGAATGAGATTTGTGAACAGATTGGAATTGACATCTTCAGGCCTGCAGAAATTACCTTTTTTGCTGAGTTTATGCAAGAAATGCAGCCCCTGGCAATGGATCTGAACATCCTGCAGTCAGAGCTGAAAAGCTTCATGGAAATCCTGATCCCCACCATTATGTGCCTGAACAACAAGTTGTCTGAAGTCAAGCAGTCTGTAAAGCTTGTTGTGCCTCTAGTTGATGCTCTTCTTAAAGGCATTGAGGCTCAGTACAATCACCTTCTGGAGTGTGAAGAGCTCATTCTCGTTCTGTTTGTGATGGATGGACAGTGAAGAGCAGAAACTCAGAAGCAAGGCTGTGCTCCTTGATGCCATGCAGAAACTGGATGAACCTGCACTTGGGTCATCTGAAGCTCATATTTTGCCTGCTTTCTGTTAGGTATCATTGCCATCTGCTGCTGCTGCTGTTGTTGCAGGGTCTGAGACCAATTGTACTGCAAGCATGTACTTCAGATGTCAATCTTCCTTCTGTATTATCATATTATGATGCATGGAAAATACTACGAACATCTTACTGACTTTCTTAGCGGAGAACTGTCAAAAATCACCTGATATTTGTGTGTTTTTGTCAGCCCACAACAAATTTAGTGTTGTTATGTATCTGGGTTTGAGCAGTATTGCATTGCATTTTTGCCAAGATCATAATGCAGTACGTCATGGTTAAGAATCAACATTCAGGGTGTATCTAGCAACACCTGCAAAATACAACATGACATAATTTCAAGGGGAAGAGTGGCTATAAGCATACTTTGTGTCTGCATTTATTTTACATACTCTGCCACAAGTTACCAACTACTACCCATTTTAGAAAATTTCAACTATAAAAGGCCACTCAAACATCTGTCATTACAATCCACCAATATCAGTCGACAATAAGCATAATCTCTGCGGAAGTAAAAATCATCGGAATATTTCCACATTTAAAAAGAACTGTAACTAAAGAAGAGATTGCCACTGGCAAAGGTTTGTGGTCTGTACTCTTGTGGGAGGAGAGGCTGGATTCTGCCCTTCTGAGCTGGGAATTTCTGGTCACAGGCTTATTGTGCCTGCTTATTTGAACTGTTTCTTTCAGAAATCATTGTGCCTTGTTGCTGTAGCATAGACCTGATTCAGGCCTGCTTAATCTAGCTTTTTTTGGAGAAGGTTCGCCTGCACATACTAGCAGGACTGTGCAGTTAGAACTTGTCTGATTGAAGACTGCTGGAACAGGACTCAGTTTTGAGGGTTTTTTTTTCTGGTTAATTGGGTAACTTATTTGAATCAGTTTTTTTGTTTTCTATTGGTTTATATATATATATATATATATATATATATATATATATATATATATATATAAATATATAAATTGCGCTTTATTCATTTGCTTTTACTGTATTTGTGTTTCTTTGTGCTTTATTACTAGGGGCATTGACTACAACTCTGATCTGAGATACATAACAATAAGTATCCTTTTCTGTGCATTTAAAGTGTTTTTTTTTATTGTATCTGCTTTATTTTCTGAAAAAAAAAATATATATATATATACTTGTTTCCCACCCTTCTAAGCTAGTATAGTCCAGTTTCAGGTTAGTGCTGAATTTAGGGCTGTGTTACAAATCTCTGTGTTTGCCCATACCTTACTTGGATAGAAGGAAGTTTCTCTGTTCAGCTGTGAGAGAGTGGAGCTTTGAGCAGCCTATCTGTTCCTAGACTAGTGGTTGCAGCCCAGAAATTAGTAGTTTATTGGCCATTTTGGGCTAATTTCTATGTCTTTAATTTCCCTGCTATAAAAAATGCATTTGTTCAGTTTTGTGCGCTGGGCAGCGCTGGTTATCTAGGGTATAACTATTCCCGGCTCCACAAAGTCTCCTCTTCAATTCTTCCCTTGGAACTAGACAAACTTTCAACTTAAGCACTCAAGCCATTAATTTCTCAGCCCGGCACTTGCTCAAAACTCATAGCAAGCACTTATAAACCCTAGCACTAGACCCCCCTATACTGTATAGAAGGACAAGGCTCTCTATTCAGCCTTACCAGCCATTCAGTAACAGTTAACTGTACCTATCCAGGCATGTCCGAAGGACAGTTTCAGATGTACTCTCCAGTCCAGCAGGTGAATCTGGGCATTTTAAGGCAATGTTACAACTGCCTCATGTACACAGACATCCCTCTCCTCCTACCACCAAACACTAATACATGCGAGAGATGCAATTATACAGCCAAAATGGAGGCTAAGCTCTCAACCCAAGACTGGATCAGACAGTCAAGAGGAGAAGGCAAATACTTGCATCACACCACCAGTCTTACATAGACCCATTAAACCAACACCGGCAAAAAACACACATAAATACATGAAAACATACTCGGAAGCTCTAAATAAAAATCTGAAAAAGCAACAGAAACTTCCAAAGCAGACATCCAAGCAACCTCCCCCCCCCCAACACAAACCATAAAACACATACTTCGCAAAACCAGTGTGCCATGCAATCACAGCCCTTAAGGCTAAATAACATACCCAACATACTAGTAATAGGTGACTCTATAGTCAGGCACACTGACTTCCCACTCACTAGGTTGAATAAGGAGAAGGTTACTGTTAGTTGTCTGTCGGGTGCCAGGATCTGCCACATAACACAAGCACTCAGGTCACTCCAGAACAAGTACAAATACAACTCTGTCATTGTCCAAGTTACTGTGAAAGACCTGAGCTGTACCTCCCTGGACTACATGAAAAGAGACATGGAAGAGCTCTCTGATCACATAGCCAAGGCCGGTATGACCCTGACCCTGAGTAGCATCCTTCCTTCACCAAGAATGATACCACGTTATAAAGAAAAAAAATTATCAATTTCAACAAATGGCTAAGTTTCTGGTGTCATTCAGAGGGGATCCAGTGTCTGTACACCTGGGATGACATGCTCAACAAGCCACGCTGCTTCACTAGAGACGGCTTGCACCTGCCTTAGGCTTTTGAATACTGGTCAAGGCTCTTGCCACCACCATAGTGCCTTTTATAGGCAAGGCTCAAAAGACAAACCCACTGCCGTAAATAGCACAAGTAACAAAAAACTGAGGGTAATGCTACTCAGTACCAGAAGTCTAAACCTCAGAATGCACGTACTCAATCAAGGCACTCCTCAGTATGGAGAAAATCGAAATATGTGCAGTAACAGAAACCTGGTTTAAGGCTGCAGATAGCACCCCAGCACTACCAGGCTACAAATCATACCTTATATTTCGGCCACAGAACCCGGACCAAAATACAAAAGGTGGGGGCATATCCATATTCATCAAGGATGCCCACACCTCCAGGTTAGTGGCACAGCACGATGCTTCAGAGATCATCCATGTGCAACTAACAATGGGCAAAACAGCAATTCAAATTGTAGCTTGCTACAGATCACCCACCATGTCCCAGGGCCCCCATTCTACATTTCTGGAAACACTGGGAAACATAAAGGTCCTATCAAACACCCTAATATTGGGTGATTTCAATTACCCAAACATTAACTGAAACATTAACTCCCTTGCCCAACATTTCCTAGAATATACAAACTCAAATGCTCTGGATCAACTGGTCAACACACCTACCAGAGGTGACAACATATTGGACCTCGTCATCACCAACATAGGCGACTGGTGTTCCACACCGGAGGTCAACCCCTCACTGGTTAGAGCTGACCATAAACAAATCACTTTGGATATCTACATTCCACCCCCACTCCCGGACAAGGAAACCACCATGAAAAACTTTTCAAAAGCAAACCATGTTACGTAAGATCGAGATGGAAAGTTTCAAAGCCCCCATGCTAAAGATAACGCTGTCCACGCTGCACAATCCTTTACTAATGCATTCCATGGGCACCTACAAGAATGCACAGATCGTGCTATCCCAAGCAAAACCAAAACTCACTCCTCCAAGAAAAGGAAACCAGTCTGGTGGACTCCTGCCATAAACAAGCTATACAATAGAAGGAGGAAACTAGTACAGAAAAGAGTAAAATCCCAAGAAGGGAAGACATCCCTGATCAGTATTATCAAGAAACTACGATCCCTCATAAAATCATCCAAAGCAAGCTCCAAAAGAAAAATTGCCAAGGAATCCAAAGATAACCACAAGGCATTTTTAGCAATGTCAAGAATCTAAGTGGCAATGCTCAGATCTGCTTGGAGTTAGTGCAGAATGGCACAAATATACACTGAAGCAACCAATATCACCAACATCCTGGCAGACAGGTTCAGTGCAAACTTCACCTCCTCTCGCCTCCAAAAGGGCCCATAACCATACCAGAAGAATGTAGAGCCCCTGAAATCACAGACACTCAGGTTAAAACATCCTTCTCCAAAGCCAAAACCACAGCATCAGTGGGACCAGACGGTGTCCCAGGCTGCGTCCTACACAAGCTCAAAGACAAACTAACCCCTCACCTAAACACACTGTTCAAACTCAGCCTCTCCACAGGCTACATACCCATAGAGTGGCGCACAGCAACGGTGATTCCACTCCACAAAGGTGGAGCCACAACAGACCCGGAGAGCTATCGCCCTATAAGCCTGACTAGTTTGGTCTGCGAGGCTATGGAGCTTATCATCATGGAACTCATTAACAGAGACATTGGGAACCTCCAAACACTGGACCCTACCCAGTTCGGCTTTGTTAAGGGCAGATCATGCCTCCTAAACCTGGTGAACTTCTTTGAGACCGTTACCAAGGCTATAGATGAGGGAAAGGTGGTACACACAACCTACCTAGACCTTGCAGAGGCCTTCGACACCATTCCCCATTCTGGTATTATCAACAAGCTCACCAGCCTGAACATAAACCCCTACGTCACAAGATGGGTTGCCAACTGGCTCACGGACAGAACCCACATGGTGAGAGTTGCAGGAGCTAGGTCTGACTCTAAACCAGTTACAAGTGGCATTTCCCAGGGCTCAGTCCTAGGACCCCTCCTGTTTGGCATATACTTCTCAGAGGTACAGGCAAGCACAGGAGGACTATGGCTGACCAACTTCACAGACAACTGCAAACTAGGGGCTATAACTGACTCTCCAGCTGACACAGACATCCTCCAAAAGGGTCTAACTGAAACGGATACCTGGTGTCAAAATCATGACCTCAAGCTAAATGCCAAAAGGTGCATAGTCATCCCCTTTGGAAAAAAACAAAGTACTCACAAACTACCACATAGGTGGTAGTCCCCTAAATATGGAAAACATAATAAGGGATCTGGGGACCCAAGTAGATAGTAATCTCTCCTTTGATAATCACATTGCCAAAGTGGTTAGAAAATCCTTCTATGTGGCCCACCTAATCACAAAAGGGTTTGCATCCAGATCAAAAGAGGTCATTGTGCCCCTCTACTCATCACTCATCAGACCCATCATCGAGTACAACGCCCCATTTGGGATGTACCTTACAAGACACCTGCAACAGCTGGAAAGACCACAGAAGTACCTCACCAAGGGGATCACTGGCCTCAAACAGATGCCCTATGCATCTCGACTGAAGAAACTCCAGCTGTACTCGGTTGCATACCGCCTACTCAGAGGTGATCTCTGCCTGACATACAAGGCCATGTCCAACCCAGAATTGATGGACATGCTCCACCTAAAAAAAACCTTATCCCCTCGAGCCACACACTCTAGAGATCTAGACCTCACCACAACAATAACTAGGATGTGCTGGGGGGAAAGATTCCTGTCCCAGAGCCTTCCCTTGCTTTGGAACAAGATTCCAATCTACATTAGGCAGAGCTCCTCGCTAACACTCTTCAAGAGAAACCTTGACGAGTGGATGGGAAACAGAAAGTTTACCCCGGGGATCATGTCAGTGGCTCTGCTGGACACAGGCACAGGAAACTAATCTAAGGGGGCGGTGAAAGCTAACACATTCTGGCTAGGCTTATAAATGCCTTCGGGCAGATAGCCTAGTACCTACCTATGAACCTATGAACCTATCTACAAATCCAGTGCCTGCTGCCCTTGAAGAATTAAATTGCCAATGTTATATAACAAGAACTTTTAGCAGTTATTTTCACATGTTCCAGGTTCAAAGACTACATTTATGGTAGACCAGCTCAAAGAGACACTGATCATCAACCTTTAGTCACTATTTTGAAAAAGCTTTTACATTCAGCTCGAGCAAGATTGCAAAGTAATTAACTAAGGCTCAAAGGGAGTAGATGACAAAAATGATTGTTGTTCTCATGTGTTAACTGTGATAGTACTTTTTCCTAATTGGATTAATCTCATATTGAGAATATGTATGTTTGGGAGTACCTCAGATATAGAGGGTGAAGGAGACATTGCTTCTCTGCCATTCCATTTATATTTTAATATTTTTTTTTCCTAAATTTCATTTTTTAGTACATATTTTTAGAGTTTTATGTATTAATGTTAATGAGCTGCATACAGAAATGTACAAGCTAGGTGTTTAGAGTTTTTTGGATTTTGATCAAATAGACCTTTTATTGATGTGTGCATGTTTCCAGGTTGACAGGTATGTTAGTTTGGGCATAACACTCTGCTTCTGTCTATCAGAGACATGTAAGTCAGAACTAGGTTGAATTTCTGATTCCCCATTCATTGATCAAGGTTAAGCTTAAATAGGGTTAAGGGTGGACTCTACTTCACATGAATGGGGAACTTGTTCAAGAGTATGGGAAATCTCTTGAGACATGTATCTGTCTCACCAAGACATCTTATTTATGTCACAAGCAAAATTTAAATCCAGTGGTTATGATTTTCTTTATTTTGCAGATGTGGATAAGGTCCATCAGAGCTGGATCTGAGAATGCCTGTATAAGCGCTGATGGGCATTGCTAAGCACCATGATGCACTGTGCGAACAGAGCATAAACATAAAAAAAAATTAAATTGCAATTTCATGTAGTAAAATCTGTTGTTTACCTTTCGGTCCAGGGTAACAAGCCAAAAGGTATCATGCTGTGCTTAACAACTGTCCAGAATTTTTCTGGACACTCCACTACTATGGGACAGCCTCTACACTGCTGCTTGCATGGATTCAGTATCCATTTTACTGTGATCTCCGTCGGCAACATGCCATAATTATATGTATAGCTCACTGCCAAAGAGTAACTGTGGCCATGTTCATGGATACATAGAACCTACACAGATTTTTTTTGAATCCTGGGGCAAGTATATGTATTATGAAGAAGCTGACTGTTTTGATAGTACACAGAAAGTCAAAAGAAGTATTTATTTTTTTAATTGCTAATCATACCTGTGGGCAAGCCATTGGTGATCATTTTAGCCATCCCCTGTGCCAATTAGCTATCACAAATTTAAGAGAAATATTAAACACAAAACACCTGCCTAATACAACACAGGTGGAGGTGCAAATGAAACTGATTAAATGAGATGAAATACTGAACAAAGGAGAATACTCACCTTTAGTGCATTAAAGTCTAGAGGTAAGGGTCACAATTAACATATATATGAAAGATAAAAGCCAAGTGTAATGATGTCAATTTAAAAAAAAGAATGGGCAGCAGCAAACTTTAAGAAACACAGTGTTAACTAGATATCAGATGACTGAGAACTTTATGCACTACAAAAATTATTGTTTTTAGATTTTTAATTACACATGCAGTTCTCAGCAGCATTCATTCCATGAGCATCTTTGAACTTCTTACTTCCCAATACCTCTCCTTATCTGTGTCTTGCTTACACATACACACGGATTTCTACACCTTTTCTGAGTGTGTGCTTGACTTACTCTGGCCTCTTGTAATGTACCCTCCAGATTAACTGAAACTTGCCTGAAGCATGGCAATGCATACGGTTTTCTGTAGTCCTGTAAAAAGGAATAGTAATAACACAGTAGGTAATTGACATTTGCATACTAATCCTCTTAGAGTGGATGTAAGTTAAATTTAGAAGTTATATATGTTATAGAAGTTAAATATAGAAGTGCCGCATCTGGTGACTATAAGGAACAGCTGCAGTTGTGTAGTTCATCCCTTGTAAACTTGTCATTCTATAAAAGTAAATTTGCATGTCAGGACCTTTTTTCCAACACACACATACACACGCACACGCACGCATGTGTGCACACACACACACACACACACACACACACACACACACACACACACACACACACACACACACACACACTCACTCACTCACTCACTCACACACTTACCTTCTCTCCTCCAGGAACGTCTTCTTGAAATTCTGCATGCAAGTGTGGAATGACGCATCTGTGCTGGCAGGTGTGTGTGCGATGCACACATGATCCTCCTTAAAGGAGAAGATGCTGCCACTGCTGTGGAACTTAAGAAGTTATTTAATTTAAAAAAAAAATATTACGTTTAAAATCTGACTCCCAGTGCGACAGCTACCCTCTGAATTAACCTGTGTTTTGGTGACCAGTACACAGATGGCAGGTATGAGTTAGGAGAATGTTTTTGTATGGAAATGTGAGAGGGAGGGACCTATTGTTTTGGATCATTCAATCCACCTACCAGTGGCGTAGCTAGAGTTTATGCCACCCAGAGCTATCTTTGAGTTTGGAGCCCCTCTCTCCACAAAATCATGGTCAAATGGGCCCCTCGCATACACAGTCCCCCCTACACACACAGCCATTCCAGTGAGCCATTACTGTCTAAGCCAAGCCCTTCAACACCATCTTTGTAAACATAGTGCTTTATGTTCCTGCCCCAAGTAACTGACACACACACACACACACACACACACACACACACACACACACACACACACACCTGGGAAAGGGCAGCACAGATATACCTGCTGTGTCCCCTTCTGCCTAGAATATAAGGTAGTTATCACCACCACCAGACACTCCACAATCAGTTACTCTAAGGCCCTTAACAAAGGGTGTCCAATTATACTGTGTAATATTAATACTAATACAAATGGTAGTAGTTGACCAAAATGGCTAGGCCTTCTGGAGTGGCCCACACAGTGTCACTAAATAAATATAATCACTCTCAAAGGTTAAATACTTTCTACAAGGACTAGCCACAATAAAAGTGTTAAATATATTTAATAATAAATAATAAAAACACATGTAAATACTAAATATATCTTCACAGTGAACCACAGAGTTCAAATCACAAGAAATACTAAAATAATATAGATGGCCTGGTTCATATAAATAAAGAAAAAGAATCTTGAAGCTAAGCTTCACTATATTCCTGACTGAATCTAGGATAATTACTATTCCCTAATAACTTACTTTGATAGAGCAAGGCACAATGAAATATGTGAGCAGTCTTTCTTGTCAGGTTCCCCAAAACAGAATACTCTATCCTAAGAGATTACTCCCTGTAAAATATAATATCCTAGTTGGCTTGCAGAATGACCTCATCTGGTGATCTGACTCTAGATTCTCACAGTAACTCCCTTTGAAGCGGAGACAGGAATCTACCATTGACGGCTAGAATACACATCTTCATGTCTATGGCAGTGCCTGGGGCATTCCCTCCCCTTACCGAGCTAATGAACAATGGCTTCCTCCAGACCCATCTCTGGTCCTATTCAGCACTGTGGGGTGATGTTTTAATGGTTTAACAGCTCACTTACATTTCTGTAATTTTTCTTAAAGTAAGCTAGCTGGTTAACCTTTGCTGTCCCTGTGTCCTCTTTTAAAACATGTACATTTAATTCATTTACAGTGATATATGTGCATTTCTTTTAATTCAAGCAAGGTGCACTGTTCATATGTTCATTGGTAGGTACTAGGCTATTGGCCCAAGGGCCTAAGTAAGCCTAGCCAACAAGGTTCCCTGGCTTACGCCACCCAAGAAAGTTATTTTCCTGCACCTCTGTCAAGCAGAGCCACAGAAGTGATGTCCAGGGTGTATTTCCTATTTCCCATCCACTCAGCAAGATTTTTCTTGAAGAGTGCTAATGAGGAACTTTGCTTGACATAGATGGGTAGCTTGTTTCACAGTATGGGAGTCTCTGGGACAGGAATCTATCCCTCCAGCATGTTCTGTTTATTGTGGTAACAAGATTTAGGTCCTTAGAACGTGTAGCATGGAGGAATTGGGATTTCTTTAGGTGTAGCATGTCCAACAGCACTGATTTTGACATAGCTTTATATCTTAGGCAGAGATCACCTCAGAGCAGGTGATATGCTACAGAGTAAAGCTGGAGTTTTTTGAGACGGTCAGTGTAGGGCATCTGTTTGAGGCCAGTAATCCACTTTGTGAGGTACTTCTGTGTCCTTTCCAGCTGTTGCAGATGTCTTGTGAGGTACATTCCAAAAGGGGCATTGTACTCTATAATGGGTCTAATGAGTGTCGAGTAGAAGGGACCAATGACCTCTTTTTTCCTGGATGAGAACCCTTTTGTGATGAGGTGTGCCACGTAGAAGGATTTCCTGACTACTGTGGCAATGTGATTATCAAAGGAGAGACTACTGTCTACCTCGGTCCCAAGGTCTCTTATCACACATTCAGCATTAAGTAGACTGACGCCTATGTGGTAGTTCATGGGTACAGAGTTTTTACCAAAGAGGATGACAATGCGCTTTTTGCCATTGAGCTTAAGGCCATGGCTCTGACACAAGGCATCTGTCTCAGTGAGGTCCTTCTGTAGGATATCCACATCATTTGGGGACTCAGCTATGGCTCCTAGTTTGCAGTCATCTAAGAACTTCGTTAGCCAAAGGCCTTCTGTGTTAGCCTGTACTTCAGAGAAGTAGATACCAAACAGGAGAGGTCCCAGGACTGTACCCTGTGGTACTCCACTTGTCACTGGTTTGAAGTCAGATTTGAAGTCTGCAACTTTTACAGTGTGGGTTCTGTCAGTGAGCCAGTTGGCAACCAGTCTTGTGATGTGGGGATTTATACCTAGTTTAGTGAGTTTAGCTGTAACCCCAGAATGCGGGAAGGTGTCAAAAGCCTTGGCGTGGTCAAGATAGGCTGTGTGAACCACCTTACCCTCGTCTATGGCTTTGGTGACTGCCTCAAAGAAGTTGATCAGGTTCAGGAGGCATGATCTGTCTTTCACAAACCCAAACTGGGTGGGGTCTAGAGTTTGGAGGTTACCAATGTCTTTGTTTATGAGTTCCATGACCTTACAGACCAGGCTCATCAGGCTAATAGGGCAATAGTTCCCTGGATCAGTGGTGGCCCCCCCTTTGTGGAGAGGGATAACTGTTGCTGTGCACCATTCAGTGGGCACAAAGCCTGACATGAGGCTATGATTGAACATGGTGCTTAGGTGGGGAGCCAGTTCGTTTTGAAGTTCATGTAAAATGCAGCCCGGGATGTTGTCCAGTCCCATGGATACTGTGTTTTTGGCTTTAGAGAGTGCAGCTTTTACCTGCATAGTTGCGATTACAAGGACACTGCATTCTTCCTGTATATATATATATATATATATATATATATATATATATATATATATATATATATATATATATATGGGCCCTGTAGGGGATGAGAGGGGGATAAAGTTAGCACTGAACCTATCTGCCAGGATTTTGGCAATATCAGTTGGTTCTGTAATTTTCATGCCATTGTGCTGTAACTCAGAGCAGATCTGGGTGTTGCTACTGAGATTCTTGACATAGCTATAGAATGCTTTGTGGTTGTCCCTAGAATCAGTGACAATTTTGTTTTCATAGCTAGCTTTGGAGGATCTTATAAGGGATCTCAGCTTCTTACTGAGGCTGACCAGGGAGCTCCTCCACTCATGGGAGTTTGCTCTCTTTTGCAACAGTTTCTTCCTTCTATTGTAGAGTTTGTTTATGGCAGGGGACCAACCCGATTGGCTTCCTTTTTTTGGAGGATAGCATCTTGGTTCTGTTTGGGATAGCACAATCCTTGCACTCGTGTAAGTGCTTATAGAGTGCATTTGTGTAGGATGCAGCAGTTGTAACTGTATTGTCCATCTGCATGTGTGTCATGAAGTTCGCCTCTTCTTTCTTAAGAAACATGAAGTTGGCTTTGGAGAATTTTTTACCATGGTTTCCTTAATGGGGGTGGGGGTGGGATGTGGATATCTAGGGTGATTAGCTTATGGTCGGTTCTGTCCAACAAGGAGTTGACTTCAGGTGTGGAACACTGGTTACTCATGTTTTTTGAGTTTTTGAGATTTTGGTGTTGAAGCATCTCTACAAATCAGTTTGATATACAAATGATATATAATTATTAACAAAATTCCAGCTAACTGTGTTGGCACAAGTCATACATCCACTGCCCTACTTCTCGCGGCTGGCTGTATCTCCTGTCATCACACGTGGTATTAAGGGATGGCATTTGGCAGCCTGGGATAGTTTTGTGCATCAAGCAGTCCTAATGCCTCCAGTGTCTGTCCTAAATGTTTCTGCAGCTAGTGCACTTCAGTAAGAGATCAGTATTTTTTACCCAAGAGAATTATTATGAATGATTTCAGCTACCTAGGATAGGACTGACTGGAACACTTTACATGTATCCTTTTATTATCCACCCCTCACTGACATGGTGTTAATTTTATACAACATGTAAAAGATCTAACAGCAGACATGCATTACTACAAATGCAGCAAAGCCCTCATATAAAAGAAAAAAACAACTTTCCTCCATTGGTGCTCCTAAACAATTCTGGAGGACATTAAAATGATGACAGCCTATCACCAACATTTAGTAATCTTGATCATTTTAGGATCATAGGGTATTCTAATAGTATAAAAACCCTTACCTTTATAGCAGCTAAGCCCACAAATTCTCATAACACACAATCACACATTACCATACCTGCCTATTTTTTTTAAATATGTGAACTCCCTCCCCTCTGTATTAAAGCCATTACCTCCAAACAGGTGCATGAAACACTGGAAAATATTAACATTCATAAATTGGTTAAATATTCATCACTTTACCTTAAATGCATTCAGATGTCAGCATGACACATAAACTGCAAGATGTTTATAATTTAATCATTGCCACATTATTCCTTATTCATAATTATTATTCCTTACATCTGGGAATATGTTACAATTGTCATCACTTTTAAAACTAGAAATATTCCTTGGCATCAGACTTTAGACTATTAACCATATTATGCCCTTTAGATAAAAGAAAAGAAAAGCTACTGTACAATCAATTAAGAAATTACATTTCAAAACATTTCAAAGCATGACTTGTCTAAAAACAACATGAGTTCCAGAACATATATATTACCCAAACAACCCGTTGTTACAGTAACTAATTATATGTATGAGGCAATGGAAAAAAGGAATATTAATAATAGTCCTTTCCCTGACCTAAACTGGACATTTAAATTTGTCAACCATAGCCTCGCACTCAAGTTACTAGCTACTTTTGTTATCAGTGTCAGTGCTTTAAAATGATTTTCTACTTTCCTGCAAAATGAAATGTTGACAGTTAAACATAGAGCTAATATTTCAGAAAATGGTGTCTTCTTAGCCAGAGTACCACAAGGCTCGATTTTAGTATGTTTTCTCAATTTTCATCAACAACTTAGCATTCAACTTTTAGGTCTAAACTGTACACTGTGTCTAAAGGGAATAGTTATACATATTCAATGTACTCAAATCAGTATGTTTTTTGTGAGCACCCCTAAGAAACTTTATGATTCAAAAAGCTCATAATATTTAAAACAATCTAAGCTAATGCTTGCTACACAGATCTGTAAGAAACCATGATTATGTGATAGAAATGCACCTCTAAAATAATCTTTTTATATTTATAAATAAATAATCTTTTTATATTTATAAATAATTGTCTCCATTTCACAAAGTAAACAGGCAGTAATTTATGGGTTGTGTACATTTTTACATGACAGTTTGCTGGTGGGAGAAACAGCATGAGGTCTGAATATAAAATATATATTTTCCATATGCGCTGCTTAATACTTATGATACCATTGTACTCAGCTCTGCCTACACTCATTGGAAACTACAAAATAACCCAACACAGAGTTTCGGTTTTACTTAACAGAAGTGAACTTAATAATTAACTGTAATATATATATATAGGTCTAATTTATAACATTGAAATTTCATAACGTTGAATTTCATAACATTAAGACCATAACATCGAAAATTCAAAAATCTGAAAACCCAAAACACTGAAAACTCAGAACACTGAAAGTGTGTTTCATAACATTGAAAACTACATTGCACAAGTAAATAAGATCCCCACAACACCTAACTAACAAACACACTTTCTACTACGTTTCAGCAGGGGGACAAGATCCCCTGCATCCCCCATCCCCCCACACCCCCCCCGTAAATTAAATATACCAATTCCAAGATTGTACTACAGTGGAAAAATGTTAATTTCCTAACCTCAGTGTGCATGTGTGTGTATGTATGCATACTGAGTACTAATCAGAAAATCAGAATGAACTATCCCTTGGCCATTCCTAATCAGCTTTGAACACTTTTATCAGCTTTGACACAGAAACAATTTGTGAAGTTAATATGCAGTTTCTGAAGTAAAACTAGTCTGCAACTCTAATTAGTATCATTATTTATTAAGTGTAATTCACCACCTTTTCTCTAAAAGTCCCCAGCTTCAGGAGGGGCTAAGAGGGACAGAGCTACAGTCTGAGTCAAGATCGGAGAAAAGCCAGCTGAGAGGTATGCATCACACACATTTTTTTCTTTTAACTAATGATGTTATGTTGTCCTATCTCGCCTTCATTCTTACTGGTTGGGCTCAGAACTGATCCTCGGTTCTGACTCAGCCGTATACTAATGCTCGAAGTCTTCCACTTTATTCGTGGCTGAATCCCTATCCCATCATACACTGGTGTACTTCCCAGATCTCATTTGCTGCTAAACAGATCAGAGGTTCTTTCATATCGACCTTGGCAAAGTTTGGATATTTTACTAATTTTTCCTGTTTCTTTTAAGTTTTATCATTAGTGTAGCATAATATAGTTAGATATATACCTAGTAGTGTTTCTCTTAAGATATTATAGTTCATAACATTTATCTGCTGTTGAATTTGAAGTTTAGCTGTTATTTTCTTGTCAGGCCTTGTTCCCTATCCCACACTAAATTTTCGACCCGCGTTTAGGGTTCATTAAGCCTTTCCTGCGCACATTGTTTAATTTAGAAGTGTGTCATTCTTTGCTTAGATATATTTTTCTACTTAGCTCGATAGTTAGCTGAGCTTGTGCCCATTTAAGTTAGAGGGCTGACGCCCGTTTAAGTTAGAGGGCAGAGCTAACTTCCCTCCCGCTGTATTAATTCTGTGTTGTGTATATATATACATATATGTATGTATGTATGTATATATATATATATATATATATATATATATATATATATATATATATATATATATATATATATATATATCTATATCATCTTCTTTCGACTGTTCCCGTTAGGGGTCGCCACAGCAGATCACCTGTTTCCATTTCTTCCTGTCCTCTGCATCTTGCTCTGTCACACCAACCACCTGCATGTCCTCTCTCACCACATCCATAAACCTTATCTTAGGCCTTCCTCTTTTCCTGTTACCGGGTAGCTTCATCCTTAGCATCTTTTTCCCAATATACTCAGCATCCCTCCTCAGCACATGTCCAAACCAAAGTAATTGTGCCTCTCTGGCTTTGTCTCCAAACTTTCCGATGTGGGCTGACCCTCTAATATACTTATTCCTAATCCTGTCCACCCTCGTCACACCCAGTGCAAATCTTAACATCTTTAATTCTGCCACATCCAACTCAAACTCCTGCCTTTTTGTCAATGCCACTGGCTCCAACCCATATAACATAGCTGGTCTCACTACCCTCTTATAGACCTTCCCTTTCACTCTTACAGGTACTCATCTATCACAAATCACTCCTGACACTCTTCTCCACCCACTCCATCCTGCCTGTACTCTCTTCTTCACCTCTCTTCCACACTCACTGTTACTCTGAACTATTGACCCCAAGTATTTAAACTCATCCACCTTTGCCACCTCTACTACTTGCATCCTCACCATTCCTCTATCCTCCCTCTCATTCACACACATATATTCTGTCTTAGTTCTGCTGACCTTCATTCCTCTTCTCTCTAGAGCATATCTCTATCTCTCCAGGGTCTCCTCCACCTCTTCCCTACTCTCACTACAAATCACAATGTCATCTGCAAACATCATAGTCCACGGGGACTCCTGTCTGATCTCGTCTGTCAACCTGTCCATCACCATTGCAAATAAGAAAGGGATCAGAGCTGATCCTTGATGTAACCCCACCTCCACCTTAAATGCATCCGTCACTCCCACCACAGACCTCACCGCTGTCACACTACCTTAGTACATATCCTGTACTACTCTTACATACTTTTCTGACACTCCTGACTTCCTCATACAATACCACAACTCCTCTTTAGGCACCCTGTCATATGCTTTCTCTAAGTCTACAAAAACACAATGCAACTCCTTCTGACATTCTCTATACTTCTCCATCAACACTCTCAGAGCAAAGATCGCATCTGTAGTGCTCTTTCCCAGCATGAAACCATACTACTGATCACTAATCATCACGTCCCTTCTTAACCTTACTTCCACTACTCTTTCCCATAACTTCATGCAGTGACTGATCAATTTAATCCCTCTGTAGTTACTACAGCTCTGCACATCACCCTTATTCTTAAAAAATCGTTACCAAAACACATTTTCTTCATTCCTCAGGCATCCTCTCACTTTCCAAGATTTCATTAAAATATGTGGTTAAAAACTCCACTGCCATTTCACCCAAACACCTCCATGCTTCCACAGGTATGTCATCTGGGCCAACAGCCTTTCCATTCTTCATTCTCTTCATAGCTATCCTTACTTCCTCCTTGCTAATCCATTGTACTTCATGATTCACTATCCCTACATCATCCAACCTTCTCTCCCTCTCATTCTCTTCATTCATCAACCCCTCAAAGTACTCTTTCCATCTCCTCAACACACACTCCTCGATTGTGAGTATGCTTCCCTCATTATCCTTTATCACCTTAACTGCTGCACAGCTTTCCTAGCTCGGTCCCTCTGTCTAGCCAATCGGTAAAGGTCCTTTTCTCCCTCCTTAGTGTCCAGCCTTTCATACAACTCTTCATATGCCTTATCCTTAGCCTTTGCCACCTCTCTCTTTGCCATGCACCTCATCTCCTTATACTCCTGTCTACTTTCTTCATCTCTCTGACAATCCCACTTCTTCTTTGCCAACCTCTTTCTTTGTATACTCTCGTGTACTTCCTCATTCCACCACCATGTCTCCTTGTCGTCCTTCCTCTGTCCAGATGTGATACCAAGCACCTTTCTAGCAGTCTCCCTTACTAGCTCTGCTGTAGTAACCCAGCTATTTGGTAACTCTTCACTGCCACCCAGTGCCTGCCTTAACTCATCCCTGAACTCCACCTCACAATTATCCTTTTTCAATTTCCACCATTTGATCCTTGGTGCTGCCCTCACACTCCTCCTCCTCTTCTTGATCACCAACATCATCCTACAAACCACCATCCTATGCTGCCTAACTACACTCGGTCACCACTTTACAGTCTCCAATCTCCTTCAAACTGGCCCGCCTACATAAGATATAATCCACCTGTGTGCATCTTCCTCCACTCTTGTATGTCACCCTATGCTACTCCCTCTTGTTAAAATATATATTCACCACAGCCATGTCCATCCTTTTCGCAAAATCCACTACCATCTGACCTTCTGCATTCCTTTGTTTAACACCATACCTACCCATTGCGTCCTCATCCCCTCTGTTCCCTTCACCAACATGCCCATTTAAATCTGCTCCAATCACCACTCTCTCACCCTTGGGTACAGTCATCTCCACTTCATCCAATTCACTCCAAAATTTTTCTTTCTCATCCATTGCATACCCAACTTGTTGAGCATATGCACTAACAACATTTGTCATTACACCATCAATTTCCAGCTTCATAAACATCACTCTATCCGACACTCTTTTCACCTCCAAAACACTCTTAGCATACTGTTCCTTCAGAATAACTCCTACGCCATTTCTCCTCCCATCCACACCATGATAAAACAATTTGAACCCACCTCCGATACACCTAGCCTTACTCCCCTTCCATCTGGTCTCTTGCACACACAATATACCAACCTTCCTTCTGTCCATCATATCAGCTAGCTCTCTCCCTATATCAGTCATACTGCCAACATTCAAAGTTCCGACCCTCACTACCACAGTCCTAGCCTTTCTCCTCTCTTCCTGCCTTCGACCATGTCTTCCGCCTCTTCTCCTCCTTTGGCCAACAGTAGCCCAATTTCCGCCAGCACCCGGTAGGCTAACAGTACTGGTGGCGGTCGTTGTTAACCCGGGCCTCGGCCGATCCGGTATAAAAATGTTTATTGGTGTCTGCATGAAATGATTTGGCAAAGTTTTACGCCGGATGCCCTTCCTGACGCAACACTCCCCATTTATCCGGGCTTGGGACCGGCACAAAGAAATGCACTGGCTTGTGCATCCCCAGTGGATGGGTTATATATATATATATATATATATGTATATATATATATATATATATATATATATATATATATATATATATATATATTAGTGTGTGCTGTGGTTTTAGATATATACTCTTATTGGGTGTGATTTAAGAGATATAATCTTAGTGTGATTCGTTTTTTGATATTTGTACACTGTTAAACAGTTTCCAGACTAGTTGTGTGTTTCTTTTTAGTCTTCTGCTAAGCATAATATCTAAGGAATAAAAAGAGATGAAGCCAACCTGCTTCAAAAAATGCCAAAAATGCTCCCAAAAAATAACCAACGGACATAGTGTATGTGTGTACTGTCTTGGGATTATTCATTTGCAAGAGACATGTACAGTAACTTTTGTCACTCATTTGGCTCTAGGGTTTTACAAGAGAGGAAAAATAAATTAATAGTGAGAGGACTTCTAATGACCCCTTTCTCTGAGGCCTTAGAAGGTCAGAGCATCCCCAGCAAATCCAAATCACCTTCCTTGTCACCTTCTTCAAAATCTGACAGATCTGAAAAAAGATACCGTTCGGAGCCGACAGAGAAGATACCAAAACTAACTTCTTCAGATCCGAAGAGATCTGAGTCCGAACAGCCTTCTTCCTCGGTGCCAAAGAACGAACTCGGAACTGATTGAAATACAAAGTCAGAGTCGGTCGCCTGAACTGTTACCAGTTTCCCCTACATTGAGATCACCTATATTACAAAGATGCTTTCCTCTAGGTCCTCCAGAAGCCTTTCAGATTACGATGTGGATAGGTTGGTGCATAGACTGTTGAAGATGCCAGCGCTGGCAAAATTCCTTTTGGCTCCAGCCCAGCTGGTTTTGGAGCCAGCAAAGACCTTTTCATCCACTTCGATTCCTCCTCTGAGCCAATCTGGAACATTGGAGCTGGAATGCCTGGAACCGATTGTGATAGATGATTTGGTTCTGAGACCCACTGTGGGGCTTTCAGACCCATTGTCTGCTCCCACATCCTCGGTGCCGTCCGAGATGTCTAGGAGCCGAAGCTCTCTGGTCGGGTCTGGAGGGGAGGCTCAGACCCGAGATTTGTCGGTTCTGAGCTTACCTCTAAGGACCTCGGCTCCTACATCAGCTTTGGAGCTGGCTCCCTTGGTTCTGGGGGTTTCCTCTGCTTCCTCAAAGCCAGAGGTGTCCTTGGATCAGGGGAGAGGGGCTTTTGAGCTGATGAGGAGTGTGCTGTCTTCTCATCTTCTCATACAGCTCTACACAAGGGTTCTGACATTCTTCCCCCTAAAGCACCGGCTTCTGTCTATGCACCCCCTTAACCACAGTACAGCAGAGATTCTAGGCCCTAGGATACCCCATCAGGTGAATGATATTCTTCTGAAACCTCTCCAGAATACACTTCTGAAGAGGGCCCCCGGAAGAGACTTTGCAAGAGGAAGCATATAGACTCCCCCGATTCTCTTACATCTGACACTGACCTCGAGGAATCAGAAGGGTCCCCACGGTCGCCCTTAATCCTTTAATAAATTAATTAAATTAATTAAATTATTTTAATTAGAAACCCTTAAGCAGAGAGGTGACTGGAACTCCAACAACCCTTCTCAGGAGGAGTCAGTGTACCTAAAGGCCATTGGATCTCACCCTACAGCTATCTGGATGTCTCTGCCTTTCAACAAACTCATGGAACTAGTTAGTCAAAAGGCATGGGCATCTCCAGATGAAATGAAACCAGTCCCTCAGCGGTCTAACAAATTTATTACAACCCCAGATGACAACCTTTTTCTTTGTAAAGGTTTTCCTGTAGATGCTATGGTGTTGGCAGCAGCCACCAAGAAGGTTTACGAGACATCCTCATCTGTTCATCCACCGAACAAGTACTCTCATAAGCTGGACAGATATGGGATGTGCATCATTTCTTCAGCAGCTTTTACCCTCAGATCACTGAATTACTTGACACATTTTTCAAGGCTTCAGAGAGATCTCCTAAAGGAGCTAGGAGATACTCTTCAAGTTTCACGAGCTGCAGAGGCCTCTGATAAGGTAGCCTCTCAGCTATCCACCTTAAACTCAGTAGTGAACTCCTCCATGAGACTTATCTCATATGCAGCAGATGGAGCGAGTAGGGCAGCGGGTTCAGGAGTTTCCCTAAGGAGACACTCCTGGATGCGCTTGTGTAACTTTGCGGAACCATTTAACTCTACCTTTGTCAACGCCCCTTTTGATGGTTCCTCACTCTTTGGACCAAAAAGTTAAAGACACATTCACCAGATACAAGCAGGAAGGAAAAACTCTCTCTGCTGTCAGAGTACATTTTTCCATACCTTCAAGACGTTATCCCAAAGGTCACATGGGGGGGTGTGGTTCAGAAAATCCCAGGGAGTTTTTCAGGATGCACGTGGTGAATCTTTCCCCAGGGGCAGAGGGGAAGTAATAATGGCAGACACCATCCTTGTGGCAGAGAGGGTCTGCAAAACCAGGGCAACTGTGATTCATTTCATGGCAGGCCCTTCCAGTGCTCCTGAAGGGAGGCCCACATGTCCACCTCTGGAGGCAGTCGGGGGTCGATTATCTTTGTACCCAGAAGCCAGGCTAGAAATAACAAAAGACAGTTGGGTACAAAGCATAATATCCAGAGGTTACTCCATACCATTTTCTCTTCCTATCCCATACATAAGAAACATCCCGGAAGTTCCACCCAGTCAAAGGGAACAAGCAACTATAGAAGTCCAAAAGTTGCTAGACAAAAGAGTCATCCAAACAGTCCCGGCTGACTAGATAGCATCCGGAACGGAACTTACTCAAGATTCTTTTTTGTGCCAAAAAGAACAGGGGACCAGAGACCCATCTTGGATCTCAGCAAATTAAACAACTCTGTGAAAAAGACCAAGTTCCTGATGGTGACACTGCTGTCGATTCTTCCCTTTCTAGGGTAGGGCAACTGAATGTGTTCTATAGACCTCCAGGATGTGTACTACTACATAAAAATGGACAGGCTATCATGGAGTCATTTGCTCTTCTGGCTGGCAGCCAGTCATAACCAGTTTCAAGCTTTACCCTTTGGTCTCACTACAGCCCCCGTAGTGTTCACCAAATGCATGGCAGTAGTCACGGCTCACCTGAGGTGGCTTGGATTCCGGGTGTTCCCATAGCTAGACGACTGGCTCCTAACTGCCACAACCAGGCATCTACTACAGCAAGCAAGAGACACTACCTTACATCATTGATCCCAACTGAGAGTAACGATAAGCTCAGGAAAATCTGCCTTGTTGCCATCTCAACATATTACCTTTATAGGAGCAGATTTAGACACAGTCACTATGATGGTGAAATTTCCTGCAGAAAGAGTTTCTCTACTCAGACAACAAATGTATCAACGATAAACTGCAAGGATACACCACGAGAAAAGATGCATAAAATCTTACTTTATTCCAGTAAAAACATGAGATAGGATAAGCGCTTTCGCGTGCGCTATGCACGCTTCATCAGATCAATTAAATGAAGTAAAAACAGTTCTTATATATAAAAATTCATCCAATCAAATTCAACCAATAAAACTATTAACTTCAATTAAAGCTAATTAATCAATTAGAGCTTTACAGCATTAAACTTCTGAAGCTGAAGCCATACAAATGAATTTTACAAAGCTTCTTACACCATATAAATTCACATTCAGTGATCGCTAAACAAACCCTGTCTTGTTCTATTTTTATCCTATTATTTTAATTCATTTTATTCATAATGACATATAAAATTTACTTTCAGTAAGTGACATTGGTCATGCATTTGTTTGTTATATTTACTTTATAAAACATGATAAATATACAAGTGCTTTTAAGTGCATTTAAAGCACCAGTTGCCGTTAATTCCAGTTCGTTGGAAGGTTTTCCTTCATTCCGTGATGGACAGTCACAGAAAAAATCTCTAGTATGCATAAATACATTTTACATAATATCATTGGTCAAAACATTTTACCAATGCATGAATATACCAATAATATTTCAGATCCATGCATTGATAATTAATTTCCATCAAGAATTTTTTTATTATTTAGAAATTGCTAAGAAAGACAAATATCTATATGTCGTAAGCTATAACTATCAGATCTTTTCCGATAAGAGTGGATCAATCTAACAAACTACAATAATAGGATGTCACTATATCTATATTATATTTGCCATTCCTCTTAATTCCATTTTCTAGTTCATCTTCTATTAACGAGATATGTAAAATAGACTAACTACAATATAGTAGATGTATATAATAAATATAAAAAATGAGGGTCATAAACTTACTAAATATGGTGAATATAAAGTGATAAAAATAAATATAATCAGACTAATAACTAATATATAATACAGCCTTAATCTATTATATCTAAACAACTACATAAAATTGTTGGCTGTTCTCCTCTCCATAAGAGGCATTTCAATCATAAAACTAATAAGGTATTAAACTAATAATGAGAATATGTTGCAATAACAATGTATTAAAAAATCTAAAATATAAATTAATAAATTTATCTATATGCAAAATATCAAGTCAAAAATTCCAAGTAAGAACATCTTACTTAAAAGGTGTTAAACATATATACTCAATATAAATACAACAATACATAAAAAGTATAAATGTATAAATAAAAATGAATATCTCATTGTGTTCTACAAACCATTTACCTAATGATAGCCCTTCTTTCTCTAACATCATAAAAGTGAAACAGAAAATTAAGCTATAAATGTAATACAAAACGCTATTTTGTTACTATTGCATTCTAATCTTATGCTAGAGTATCAATCTTCAATACTCTTCTTCTTATCAAATTTTCCTATTCCCATATAGCATTAAAGCCAAAAATTCTTAATATTAATCATCAACTTTATGATATTATCTCTTTTCAAGAATAGGTTTCAACGACACATAGTTATTTATTCCTGGTTTCTTATGGCAGCCAGTCATAACCAGTTTCAAGCTTTACCCTTTGGTCTCACTACAGCCCCCATAGTGTTCACCAAATGCATGGCAGTAGTCACGGCTCACCTGAGATGGCTTGGATTCCAGGTGTTCCCATAGCTAGACGACTGGCTCCTAACTGCCACAACCAGGCATCTACTACAGCAAGCAAGAGACACTACCTTACATCATTGATCCCAACTGAGAGTAACGATAAGCTCAGGAAAATCTGCCTTGTTGCCATCTCAACATATTACCTTTATAGGAGCAGATTTAGACACAGTCACTATGATGGTGAAATTTCCTGCAGAAAGAGTTTCTCTACTCAGACAACAAACTTCAAATCTTCTGTCAAAGACCAGAGTGAAGGCAGGAACAGTTCCAAAAGTCCTAGGAACCATGGCAGCAGTGATAACCCTGGTTCCCTTAGCTCGCATGCATATGAGGGTTCTTCAGTGGCTCCTGTTCTCTCAATGATTGTTACAACAACTTCCCATGTCCCACAAAATCAGGATTACGGAATTTTGCAAGAGAGACCTACGATGGTGACTTCTTTCCAGTCACACAAAGGCAGGTCGACCTTTTCAACTACAATAACATGTGGCAACAGTGACCACGGACACTTCCCAGAGAGGGTGGGGGGGCATTATCTGGGGAGGACGGTCCAAGGCACCTGGCAGGAACACAAGGCCCATATGCACATCAATGTCCTAAAGATGAGAGCAGTACTGTTGGCGTTGTAGGTACTTAAGGACTCTCTTCCGCTAGGAACAATTGCAATTCAGACAGACAACATGTCGGTAGTCTGGTACATAAACAATCAAGGAGGAACCAGCTCTTACCCCTTTGTCAAGAGGCACTCAGAGTATGGCAAAGGGCAACATTTTCCCAATGCATTCTGGCAGCAACACATATCCTGGGGAAATCCAACGTGATAGCGGACAGACTCAGCAGGATGATATTGATGGCTCATCAGTGGTCCCTAAAACAAGAGAAAGCGGAAAGGATATTCCAAAAATGGGGCCAGCCTTGCTGTGACCTTTTTGCCACCCCCATGAATTCCAAATGCAGCAAATACTTTTTACCTGGATGTCCCCTCTGGGGAAGTCACCAAAGGACGCACTTGTACACGATTGGCCCTCGGAACTACTTTATGCATTTCCCCCCTTTCCTCTTTACCCAAAGTCATTCAGAAAGCCAAATCACTGGGAAGCAAACTGAATTTTATTGCCCCATACTGGCCTCATCAGATTTGGTTCCCCTTCCTCTGGCCTCATCCTCAGGAGGAACCATGGGTTCTGGACCCAGTTCTAGATGTTCTGACCCATAAGTCTGGAACATCCCATCCTTCTCTCCAAACCCTCAAATTGACAGCATGGCTGCTCCAGTTCCAAATGTAGTCAGGCTGCATAATCTCACGCCAGCAGTGAAACATATACTAATCTCTTCACATAAGTCCTCAACCAGAAAGTTGTATCTCAGTAAATGGAGGAGGTTTTCGTACTGGGCTTCGACAAAGAACATTGATCCCTTTTCTGCCCCAATCAGCTCTATTCTTGAATTCCTGGCAGAACTTTTTCATCAAGGCTTCACTGCAGCTACTCTTAAAGTTCAATTAGCTGTGATTTCCAGTTTTCATATAAGTGATTTGACCTCAAAGTTGATGTCACACAGGTTGTGCAAAGCCTTCCTAAAGGGCACTTCCTTGCAAAGACCTTCCATTAAAGACCCTCTTCCACCTTGGGATGTAAATTTTCTCTCACTAGACCTTTCCAGCCTTTGAACTGGCATCAACATGTGATCTCAAATTTTTATCATGGAAAACTGTTATGCTCATTGCCATCACTTCTGCCAGAAGAGTCTCAGAACTACAAGCTTTATCAAGCAAGCCTCACTATATGATCTTCCATAAGGACAAGGTGTCTCTTCGAACTAACCCATCTTTTTTACCAAAAGTATGCTCCGAGACTACTCTAAACCAATCTATTGAGCTGCCAGCTTTTTTCCCTAATCATGGCAACAAGGTAGAATATAAGCTCCATCAATTGGATATGCATAGACAACTATGCTTCTATTTACACAGAACTAAAGACTTCAGGAAATCTGATCAGTTGTTATTTCCTTTTCAAAAACTAAGAAAGGTATTCCCATTTCTAAGGTTACACTCTCAAACTGGCTTTCAAATTGTATCACCTTTACTTACACTGCTAATAAGAGAGATCTGCCCTTTAGAATCAAAGGCCACTCACCAAGGGCTATAGCAACATCATCTGCTTATCAAGCTAGACTGCCACTAGACAGCATTTGTGCCATTGCTATGTGGGCATGACCTCATGCCTTTATCACTCATTACAAAGTAGATTTGGCCTGCAGGAACAGGGCCTCCTTTGGTTCCACTGTCCTGAGGCCACCTCCACAAAGAGTCTGGTCACCAGTGGAATCCCCCTGGGCATTATGCTGGGAACACTCCCCTTTGGCATCTACTTCCAGGATGTCAAAGCCAATGTCAGATGTCTTTGGCTGACCTAGTTCGTCGATGATTGCAAACTGGGAGCAGTCACTGAAGATGAGAACACTCTTCAGGTAGGTCTAATACAAATAAATGCTTGGCGCCAAAGCCATGACTTAAAACTCAATACCAAGAAATGCATTATAGTTCCTTTTGGAAAGTCTACTATTCTGGGTAACTACATTATCAATAAAATGCCCTTAAAAGTTGATTCAATAGTCAGGGATCTGGGAACTCTTGTAGATAGTAACCTAGCCTTCAACCTGCATGTGTCCAAGGTAGTAAGAAAATCCTTCTATGTTGCTCAACTTATAAGCAAGGGCAAGGCATTTAGGTTTAGAAAGGTCATCATACCACTGTACTACACACCGCCCTCATCAAACCCATCATAGAGTATAATGCCCCCTTTGGAATGTATCTGACCAGGCACATGTCAGCAGCTGGAATGTTCACAAACGTTCCTTACAAAAATAATACAGGGAGTGAACACAATAGCCTGCACTGGTCACCTCAAAGCCCTGTCTCTTTACTCAGTATAATACAGACTTCTGAGAGATGATCTTTGCCTGGCATACAGGACATCTCTGCACCTTGTTTTGATGAAGCTTTTGCACATCCACAAAACAAATAGCATCAGAACTCCTAGATTAAAAGACCTAAATTTTGCTTGAGCCATAAATAGAACATGTTGAAGACACAGATATTTTCCTCAGAAAATTCTCATTCTCTGTCACAGGCTCTCTATCCATGTAAAGCAGAGTTCCTCCCCATCTCTTTTTAAGCACATGTTGGACCACTGGATAGATAATTGGAAATTCACCCGTGGTCTGGCTCCTATGTCTTTGATGGACAAAGGCAGCTGGTAAATCACCACCTATATGAATCAAACTTGTGGGTCACATTTGGGTTGTATGGCTAGGCTTATAAAGGCACTAGCAGTCGTTAGCCTAGTATATGCCTATAAACCTAAAAACTATGACTAAGTTTTGGCCACCTGTGTACTGATGTGTCTAATGAATCACATGTATATTTCTTCCTTACTGACATAATTTGGACTGATATTGAGAATTCACTCACTGTACCAGTTTGGGCTGGCGTGTAAAACACCAGAAGGACTTGTGATTTTTCCTCAATATCTCACTATGGCTCTGTTGCCATTATGATGCACTGCATGACATTTGAACCTGAGATTGCATTTCTGTGTTGATGATATAAGAGCTGTACTTTTATATATGCCCGATGTCATTCATAGACTCAACCATTAATATCACTAAACTGGATTACAAAAAATCTGGATAAAGATGTTATTTTTTTATAAATGGATACAATGCTATAGAATGATGCATGTTGTGGTCACAGTGTAATACTGAAGAGCAGCCATGAGTCCCATGAGGTGAGTGTAGAATCTGCAGCTGATACTTGGTGAGGATTTGCTTCATAATGTCAAATTTCTTTTGTGTTCATGCTGTTTCAGTATTTAGGGAACCTTTACAGGAAAGACTATCTGATTCTTCATCTGATGATGATGTGATTAGGTAGCAGCAAAGTGTTATGCCATTTAATTGGATTTTCTTACCCTTTGCACATATAGAGGACCTGTGCCATTTGCACTTTGTTTATAATGCCACTGCTGTAGAGCACAGTAGTGTTTCTTTAAATGGTCGGTATATTTTCTGTATCAGAATACCAGAATATGACTTTGCCCCACGTTGTAGTTCCTTGCACTATATTTCACTTGCAGCAGTAAAGCCGTATGAACTGATGGTGCATCACTTTTCGATAACTACTTCTTCATTTCTTTGGCATAAGAGCCCAAATTTTAAAACAGCCAGCACGCTAAATATGGAGACACATGCTGTCCATATATCACCAAAGTACCATGCATTGCATTGTTTATGAGTGCATGAGAAGATAGCCCGTGGCACACCGAATAGAACAGAGTCTGAGTTGCTTAAGGACTGGATTCACATTTACCAAACCAGTCAGATCCCTACTTCACAGATGACATCTTTAAAATGCTACAGTTTTTATGCAGTCTGTAGGCTCAAGGGCCTTTGCACCTGCTTCTCCTTCTCCCTGGAGTGGTATCATTTCCTTGAACTGTCACTCCCTTGGGAGGGAGGTGCATGATTTGTATTTTGATCTGTATTAACTCCTTCTTGTTTACAAATGGACTTGTGAACTGGTGCAGCTGCATATCTGTGTTATGACGTTTTATGCTCCTTGTACAATGTGTAGGTTTCACCTGTTGCTACTGTGGTTTAACATTTATTGAGAGGCACATTATAGGTAGATTTTTGCATGTTTACATACTTTACCTTTTTTCCTAGGTGTTGCTTGCCCAAGTGCCTACCAACCATCATGACTTCCCACAGCTGGACTTGAGATAGTGTGTTCCACTCACTCATAATTGGCATCTCCAACAAGGGGGCAAGACATATCCAGAGAAGTTATCAATCAGGATGCCATGACAGTGCCTTGTGTTTTCAGCAGCATCCTGGCAATGACTGCATTTATTATGGCCCTAAACCCATGTGTTGGTGGTTGATGTGTGCACCCATATCACCCAAGGGGTATCCAGAGCCCTCCCCCATGTGTTTTCTCACACACATGCCCATGAGCACTAGCATCACTGGCTAAGGATTGCCATTTCCTTGTCCTCTCAGTCCACAGTCTTTGTTATCATGTAAGTCTCCACTTATAAGGGAGCAATCAGCTGACGGGGAGCCATCATCCTCCACCCCTCAGGATGTGAGGTCATTCAGTCCCACCCTCCCATGCTTGGCTGTTCCACCATGCAAACCACTATGCAAATTCAGGTCATCCTGTTCATAACCATAGCTTCATCCCTCTGCATTCTAGAGCCAGGCCCTTACTTTCCCTTGTTACAAAGGAAAGGAACTACCAATAAATGATGTATACTACAAAATGTATTTAATTGACAACTCAGTTGGCATAGAGGGATAAAGCCCTAACTATGACTCTGGTAATTCAAGTTTGATTAGGGGCTTGGGCATTTTCTGGAGTGGGGAAGGGTGCAGTGATGAGGCTTAGTCTCCATTGGGAGAGTGTGGGTTTATGTCTGGGGCATACTGGGATAATGACGTTTGTATTAGCGACTGGAGTAACTTACCTGAGTACCTTGCCCAGTAAGAAGATGAAAATATTCTGAATATTTATGACATTTGTGGATATTAATATCCATTGCTTATCCCTGCAAAGAGCAGGGGCCTAATGCAAAAAAGAAATTGCATTGTGTATGACAGCATGACTTTTGGAGTCTGTCCCTTGATCTGGTAGGAATGAATGAGCGAAAGAGCTGCCACTAAATAATGAATAAATGGGTTTATGAGACAGTCTAGGGAAGGACTAGATTTTAGCCGAACCAGTCCCCAATATTTATTTTATTAAAAGGAAATATGGCTATATGTTCAAAATAAGTAACTTGAAGGAAAGAAAAAAATGTATATACTGCCGAATGTATTTAATTAAAATAAAGGAAAGCACGAATCTGCTTGGAGGTTCATTTAATTTAAATGATATTATAGATCAGTTACTATTTTTTTGTCAGCACCTATTCAAATAAATCCTGATATTTATAGAATAATGAATGCATATTGTTCAGCAGTAATCCTGTCTGTAAAGGTTCTTTTAATGGCTGCAGAATATGCTTAAAAAAGCTCAGCAAGTTCCAAGATGTACTGGAAAAAAATAGAAGCATGATAAAGCAAAGCCCACGCATTTGTGTATGACTGCCATGCATTATGCCATAGTTTACAGATATCTCCACATTTGAAACAGAAATCTCCACATTTGAAACAGAAATCATTGGCAGCAAGAGAGTTTGAGCTCTCATTGTTCTCCTGCTGTTTTAGTGTATGGTAATAAATACTGAACAAAAAATTATGAGAAAAGCCATTTAAATATCAGAGCCATGACAGATTATCATGACAAAATGAAAGTAAAACAAGTCAGAACTTGCAAATGCAGTTACACATGACTATTGGTGTTTTTTTGTGTTGAATGATAAAATCTATATATCCCATTTAGAATGTTGTATGTGGGATCACAGGCAATAAGCATGTTGTTATATCATAGGTTCATAGGTGTGTACTAGGCTAATGGCACTGGAGCATTTACAATCCTAGCCAATACAAGTGCCCTGGCATCATGCCACCCAACGTTAGTTCCTAATGCCTCTATCAGGTACAGCCACTGGGGTGACCCCCGCGGTGAACTTTCTATTACCCATCCACTCATCAAGATTTCTCTTGAAGAGGGACAGTGAGGTGCTCTGCTTGACATGTATGGGAAGTCTGTTCCAGAGCATGGGCAGTCTCTGGGTGAGGAACCTGTCCCTCCAGCATGTTCTGTTGATTGTGGTAATAAGGTCTCTGGAGTGTGTGGTGCCGAGGGATTGGGATTTTTTTAGTTGTAGCATTTCTAACAGAGCTGGGTCAGACATGACTTTGCATGTCAAGCAGAGATTGCTTCAAAGTAGGCGATATGAGACAGAGAATAGCTGGAGTCTTTTGAGTCTGTAAGTGTAGGACATGTGTTTAATGCCTAGGATCCTCTTCGTGAGGTACATCTGTGGCCTTTGCAGCTGTTGCAAGTGTCTAGTTAGGTATATGCCAAATGGGGCATTGTACTCAATGATTGGTCTAATGAGGGAAGAGTAAAGAGAGGTGATGACCTCTTTCTTCCTGGATGCAAAACCTTGGTAATGAGAAGTTCCACATAGAAGGACTTTCTGACCACAGTGGCAATGTGGTGGTCAAAGGAGAGGTTGCTGTCAACCTGTGTCCCCAGATCTCTTATAATGCCTTGCGTGTTCAGTGGTCTCATATCGATGTGGTAATTAGTGGAAACTGAGTTTTTACCAAAGGGGATGTTGATGCATTTTTTGGGATTACGCTTAAGGCCGTGGTTTCGACACCAGTCACTGGTTTCTGTAGGATGTGTGCATCACTTGGGGAGATGATATTGGCTCCCAGCTTGCAGTAGTCTGTGAACTTGGTCAGCCAGCATCACTTTGTGTTGGCCTACACTTCTGTGAAGTAGATGTCGAACAGGAGAGGACCCAGGACCAATCCCTGTGGGACTCCACTCATGACTGGTCGCCAGTCTGACTTGGAGTCCGCTATGTTCACACTGTGTTCTATCTGTGAGCCAATTTGCAACCCACCTAGTGATATAGGGGTTGATGCCTAGTTTATCAATAATTCTCGAGTGAGGAATGATATCAAATGCCTTGGCCAGATCAAGGTAGGCTGTATGCACTGCCTTACCTTCATCCACAGCCCTGGTGACAGACTCAAAGAAGTCAACCTGGTTGAGCAGGCATGAACTCCCTTTCACAAAGCCAAATAGCGTGGCATCCAGAGTTTGGAGATTTCATATATCTTTGTTAATCAGGTCCATGATGATGCACTTCATAGCTTTAAATATCCAGACTCGTCACGCTAATGGGGTGATAATTTCCAAGGTCTGTATTTGCTCCCCCTTTATGGAGAGGGATGACTGTAGCAGTGTGCCATTCAGTAGGGACAAAGCCTTTGGTGAGGCTGTGACTGAACAGGGCACACAGATGTGGTGCCAGTTCACTTTGTAGTTCATGTAGAACACAGCCAGGAATATTATCGGGTCCCATGGAAGCTGTATTCTTGGCCTTGGACAATGCAGTTTTAACCTGTGCTGCAGTAATGCTGGGTGCCTGGGATTCTTCCGGTATTGTGATTGGTCCTTTGGGGGGGGGGTAAAGTTGGCACTGTATCTGTCAGCCAGTATGTTGGCAATATCCGTTGGCTCAGTGTAGGAGGTACCATTGTGCAGTAACTCAGAATCAATCTGGGTATTGCCATGGAGGTTCTTGATATAACTATCAAAGGCTTTGTGATTGTTTTTAGTATCTGCCACAATTCTGCCTTTATAGCTGGCTTTGGAGGATTTGATGAGGGATCTCAGCTTTTTGTTGAGGCTAATAAGAGAGTTTTTCCAGTCTTGGAACTTCCCCTTTTTCCTGCAACAGTTTCTTCCTTCAGCTGTATAGTTTATTAATGGCAGGGTACCACCAGATTGGCTTCCTTTTTTTGGACGACAGTGTCTTGGTTCTGTTGGGTATGGCTAGTTCCATGCATTTATGTACATGTTCGTACAGTGCATTGGTGTATGGTATGGCAGTCATGCAGCTATTTTCCATTGCCATGGATGCCATGAAGTTAGCCACCTCTCTTTCTAGGAGCCCAAAGTCAGATTTGGAGAAGTTTTTCAAGGTGGTTGCCTTTGCAGGGGGAGCGGGTGGGTGAGATTTGGATTTCCATGGTGATTAGTTTATAGTCGGACCTGGCCAGAGAGGGATTGACTATTGGTGTAGATCAATGGTCACCCATGTTAGTAATATCCAGGTCAAGGATGTTGCTTCCTCTAGTGGGGGTCAGAATGAGCTGGTCCAGGGCATTGGAAATGATGAATTCCAGGAAGCATTGGGCCAGTGTATTGGTGCTTGAGTAGTTTTCCCAGTTGATGGAAGGGTAGTTGAAGTCTCTTAGTATGAGAGTATTGGGTTGGATCTTGATAGATTCCAGGGTGCTTAGGAACGTGGAATGAGAGTCTTGGGACATGGTTGGGGACCTATAGCAGGCTATGACCTGGATCGCTGCCTTACCTAGTCTTAGTTGTACCTGAAGTATCTCAGATGCATTATGTTAGGCTACTAGTCTGGAGGTGTGCATATCCTTTATGAATACAGAGATACACCGCCTTTGGAGAGTCAGTCCATGTTTCGGGGCTGAAAGGTGTGGAATGAGTTATAGCCTGGTAGTGCAGGGGTGCTTTCTGCCACTTTAAACCAGCACAAATGTCGATGTTCTCCATGTTGAAGAATGCTTCGAATGAGTGCATCTTGAGATTTAGACTTCTAGTATTGAACAGCATGACCCTCAGATTGCATTTATTTATAGCTGTTATGGTGGCAATTTGGTCTTTGGAACACCACCTAAAAATGGCACTATAGAGGTGGCAAGAGCCTTAGCTAGTACCCAGAAACCCAGGGGTGACAGATGCAGGCCATCTCTGGCAAAGCATCGAGGTTTGTCAATTATGTCATCCCAAGCAGACAGATACTGGACCCCCTTAGAATGACCCCAGAAACTTAGCCAATTGTTGAAGTCAATCATTTTTTGTTTGTATTACGGTATCATTCTGGGTGATGGTAGGATACTGCTGAGGGCTAGGGTCATACCTGCCTGGGCCACATAATCCGAGAGCTCCACCATGTCTCTTTTTATGTAGTCCATGGAGGTGCATCTCAGGTCATTCACACCCACATGAACAATGACAGTCAAACTTGTACTTGTTGTGGAGTGACCTGAGTGCATATGTTATGTGTTGGATTCTGGCACCTGATAGACAGCTGACTGTTACATTTTCCTTATTCAACCTAGTGAGTGGGACTTCTGTGTGCCTTACTATTTTCACCTATGATTAGTATATTGGGCAAGGTGTTTAGCGTTAGGGGCTTAGGTTGAGGGGCACACTATGGAAATGAGCTATGTGTCCTGTGGTTCATGCTATGTTGTGGTGGTTGAGTGCATTTCTGTCTTGGAGGTCTGTGCTGCTTGGGTAAATTTCTATTGAGGACCTCCGTGAAGGAGGGTGTGTGGTTTGTGTTTTTATGTGAGAGCTGTGATGGTGGATGTTCTGGAGGGATATGTGTTCCATGTGGTGTGGTGCAGGTGTTGACCTTCTCTTCTTGACCAGCTAGTCTGGTCTTGGCTGGAGAGTGCATAGCTTCAAATTTGGTGACATAAGTGCATCTCTCACAAGTCTGAGTGTTGGGAGGTAAAAGGAGAGGGTTGTCTGTGTACATGAGGCAGTTGTTACACTGCCTCAGAATGCCCAAGTGCACCAGGTTAATAGGAGAAAGCACAGCAAACTGCCCTTTAATCATACTGGGAGGGGAGGTCATAACTACTAAGTACTGGAGCTATTTCCGTGAAGAATGACTAGTGCTGATGGCACTTAGGTGTGCTACAATTATTGCTACAACAACCTGATGAAGTGCAAAGCGATTAAGCCATTTGAAGTGCAAGATAGAGAAAGAGAGAAAAAAAACTAGCAAGATCTAAGAGAAAAACTGAAGAGCAGACATTTTGGCACCAGTAATAGTTTACCTCAGCTCAGCACCGTTGCACGGAGCTTAAGCAAGCGCAAACCCGCGCAAATGCGGGCGTTTAAACCAGAAAGTTGAAAGGGATGGAAAAACTGCCCAAACGACCAATAAACTACCATTTCTGGGCCAGAAACCACTCCTCATGTGGTAGATAGGCTACCTAGTGCTTACCACTCCCAGTGATAAACTAGGAGGCTTTCCTCCAACATAGAAAGGCCTGGAAGGGGGGGGGGGGCATATATGTCCTGAATACAGCAAATCTGTATCTGGAATAGACTAGTTACAAAAAAGGTGGGAAACAAGCTTAGAACTTTTTATTTTACAGAAAAGCAGCTAAAACAGCAGTACAAATGATTCAAATGCATTGCAAGCTAGCACACTTGAGTGTGTAGCAATATTAAAGCAAATAAATGCAATTAAATTAAAAAATTCAAAAGTTTTGGTCTGTGATGTAACACAGTAACCAAATTAATTTTCTAATTTTAAAAGCATGTTGTCAGTAACTAGACATACTCAGTATAGGCAGCACATATACTAAAATTAGAATGATGCAGACAAAATTCATATGGCCCCTGAGCAAGGATGACATGCAAATTTGTGACACATATCATACTCAGGGGGTGAGTTTGGCATTAAGGTTAAGGACCTTACTTCATAGACACAAGGTACACAGTTCAGTTCTGACCTCAGGCTATTGCCTATGCTTAAAATGGACTTTCAGGGCAGTTGGCCTGTTATTCACCTATGAACCTATTAATGAGTGAGAAGCTACATAAATATCCTTGATATAAAGTTTACCTTACCATTTTGCCCATCGTGTATGTCACATTCTGCACAAATGCTTTTGTGTTATATGCATTTTGTTCTGATGTTTTGTAGTAGAGACATCTACACTATAGCACAACAGCCACAGAATTCTGTTAGATTAAATTCCTGTCATTTTTTTTTGTTAAGATTTGATGAACTCAAAACTACAGACTGTTGACAAGGGATTTTATTGCATTCTGGTTGCACCATCTATACTCTGAGCTATGTTTTTTTTAATACCTCCCAGGGATCTTGCCCAGTGACTCCCCATTTACTTCCTGGTCAGTTCATTCATTTCTCCATGGGCAAGAACCCCACATTCCTAAAATGGGCGAGAATCCACTGGCCCCTTTGTTAACCTGGAGGTGAGAGTTGGGTATTAAGGAGCAGGTCAGTGTATTTATTTATTTATTACGGTTTGATGACCAGGATAGTCCACTGGGCCTGGAACAGCCCATTTTCAGTGGAAGCCCAGGGAGAAAATCTCCACAGGATATAGACAATTTTACAATAGTTATACAAAAGGAAATAAAGTAGTAGAACAGTAAAAAATACAGAGATAATATACAATTTGTTAAAAAAAGACATAGCACTGTAATCCTAGGTAATGATTTACAAGAGTGAGATTTATGAAATTTAAACATATTAAAAGTACAGGCATTTCAGATGAAAAAAAACATGTAAGTAAAACATTTATGCACAGATGAAAAAACAAGCTTTTTTTTTTTTTGAAAGTTAGAATTATGAAGATAGGACAGATGGAAGAAGGTGAGGTGGGAGTTGTAAAAGGTATTGTATTGGTCCTGTGGAAGTTCTCTCAGCATCCCTCATAACCATTTCTCAAGGAGTTCAGTTGACTTATAGTTGCTCCCGAAGGAAATGATGTGCATTCCCCCACTTACATCATCCACTACTCGGTGAATTATGCATCATTTGACAGCACAAGCCTGCCCTCTTCCATGAGTGATCCAGCTACTTAGCAGTAGGTGTCACCAGTGTGGCATTCTGTCCTGTCACACTGGTGACATCTGCTCTCCAGTTAGTGTCACCAGTGTGACAGCACAGGCTGCCTTTACCCCTCTAGAATGGGTGAGCTGCATTGGCCACTCAAGTCCATCCTCTTCCATCCAGCCCTGCTAGTGCCCATGCCATTAACTGAACATGGGCTTCCTGGGACATAATCATAAATTAATCTCTAACCCTGTAATTATTGTGGTGGGCTAGGCCCCATGCGCTATGGCCTGTTTTATATCTCATACTGAAAAAAAAAAAAAAAAACTTCTAAGCAATCACTCCAGTATCATCAATGGTACTCTCCCTTCTCTCTGTTTGTGACCGGTGGAAGTGAAAGGTATGTGCTGAAGATTTGTTAGCAGTATGATGATTCCGTATACACCTGTAACATACCTGTTATTAGGTGCCGTGCAAATGATGTCAAGCTAACAAATGAATCTACTGCATGAAAAATGCCTGATAACTTTGAAGACAACTGATATAGCTGTCCTTTCAGTACCAAGACCATCCAGTAATTCAGGTGTAATAAATAAGCATATAGATAATGTTATACACACTCTCATTCAGCAGTGCTAATCTTTCAGTCTGCTTTACAACTGTGGACTTGCTATGATTTTATTTTCTGCAGTGTTATCCCTACAGATGCCATTGTGATGCTGGTTATCTCAGCTGCCTTCTCACAGTTGTCTCATTATTAGATGCTATGCTTTGCCTCTAATATATTGGTCTGTATTTGTTAATGTCTTAAAACAACTCTTCAACCAAAAGGGTGTGTGCCAGTCTGTTCTTGTATGAGGATTTAAAGTTTAAAGGATGACCTTAATGACTGAAAATATCATACTTTTTTTTAAGTCCTGTACATTAACTTACCACTTTCCTCAGCATAGCCTGTATCCTAATTTTAAAGGATATAAGGGAATATGTACGAAGTATTGTATTCATATACCAAGTTATGTCCCTGTGGATCTGACATTTCCCAACATTTGCACAACTTTGTCTCTCACTGACATTAGTCTGTTTGGTGGTTATTTTATTTTGCTGCACTCTGTCCTGCATTATAACTGCACCACCCTCTTCCCATTTTGTTTTATGTACCTTAAATTAAGTCAAGCAGCCCACTTTCTTTTATGCAGATTCTGGTCTATAATTTAAATGCTAAGGTGTGGGGAAACTAGTGGGCTCTCAAATATGTGTGCTTGATCAAGTGCTTACTCCAAGGACTATTTCTTCACACTTTTTCCTGTTGGAAATGAATGTATATTATACATAATGCATATTTCATAGTATAATTAATTTCTGACTCATATGAAGAGAAGTGCTGGTAGAGTGTCCCTTATTAAGTGTCTGGTATCTGGAAACCTATTTTTTCCTTTTAGGTATGTCTCTTAAAATGCCAAGGACCTTAATTCAGACACTCGGGATTGTGGAATTGCAAGTAAGAGTGAAAATAATAAGCCCAAGGCTGTAATATGTTTGGGTATTCAACCGATTCTGTCTACCAATATCAGAATTAATATGTTACAGGCGCGTTGGAGGGTGACCTGTCCCCTAACAAAAATGCACAATTGTGTATTGTAATGTGTGGGCATAGCTTGCATTGTATATACACTTTAAGAGTCTGAATTAAGCCTACACAGAAGAAATCGTAGCCGTCAAAGTAGTGGAGTGAAAGTTGCTGACATTCATCATGCAAGGAACGTTACCACTGAATTCTATTATTTAATGTAATATCTTCCAAAACTGTACATTCTTGAGGAAGTTATGTACATTTACATAAATTGCTTAAGTTTGCTTTTGATATAATACACATTTGTTTAAAAAATGCTTGGAATTTCTAACAGGGTTCAGAATTTGTTGTTATTCTGTTTCAATCAGTAATTTTTACAGTGTCAAGACACAAACTGTCAGGCCGTGTACTTCTGAGTGGGACCCCTATACCAGTTGTCCTCGGTTAACGCAGTATTGGATAAACTGAGATAGATTGAGGACTACCTTGTTGTTGATTTGAAGTAATATATTTTTAAGTATCTTCCTCACTGTTTTTTCTCAGTCTCCTGCTTCCAAAATGTGTTTAGGTAGTGTCATTCAGTTGGTTGAAAGCATGCACTTGAACACTTCTTTTTCAAATGCATTTCACTGAAATGAGCTTTCTTCAAAAGTAAGAAAAGTAAGCCTTGCCATATCACAGTTATTGCATCTCTTAGTTTGTTCTTTTCCCTGATTTGTTGTGGCCTTAGAGCTTATTATATGCTAGAGTGTGTTGAGGGGCAGCTTTCCACATGGCAGGATCAGGGAGAAAACTTCCAAGTTCCCAACAAGAATAAAAAGAGAGGTTACAGACTTGATGTTTTCATTTACTGACCTGAACTTCAAATTCAGTTTTGCCAAACTGCAGTCACAGTTTAGATTATCTGATATGTTTAGGTCTGTATATATCAGGTTTAATTGACTAACTGTACATATTTGTGCTTATTAATTCAGCATGTTGTGGGCTGTTAGTTTAGCAGTTAAATAAGTGCTGTTCAGTCATGGAAGAAAGTTGTTCTGCCACATTTTCAGTCAGGATTTGGTTATTAAATAAAACTATGTGGATGGAAATTTGAAAAACTAATATCAGGAATTTTGCCTCAGCACGCTTTATGAAACAGAAGCATTTTGCCTTTAAAAGTATCCTTTAATACCCACTTTATTTTATTCCAGGTCATGAAGGATGTGGAGCCTTTCCCAGCAAACAATGGTATAAAGCAGAGAACCATTTCTAGACAAGATGTCAGTCTAACACAAGAAGTAGACACACCTGTTCTTGCATGACCTTTAGAAGGCATCTAAGTCAAGAACTGAAAAGGAGAACCAAGATGCTATGTGGCAGATAAAATCCTGACCTGCTGTGCCACCCACAGTAAATTATGTTAGAGTTAATTACATATATTTATATAATATGTAGGTATATAGCTGATCATATCTCAGATTATAGGTTCATAGGATTTTACTAGGCTGTTGACTCAAGGGTCTTTAAAAGCCTTTACATTAAATCCCAATGTAGTACTAGATGAGAGATATCGTTTATGCCCAAGGTTTTACATACCTCTCAACTGTACAGATTTTCGCAGAATGTCCAGATTTTTGCCTTATATTTTTGGTCCATTTTTAATAAAATTGTGGCTTTCTGGCAAATTAGAGGCAATTCATTAAAGATTGAAGTTAGAAAATAACGACAGACATTTGAGTTTTAGACTTCATATGCTTAAGAAAATGCATGCTAATGCAAAAGCTGTTATTCTATCAACTTTCTAAGTTTGTAAGAGCAATATTTCAAAACTGTCCCTATTTGAACCACTTTTTTATGGCTTTGTCCAGATTTCTTACTCTAAGAGATTAAGAGGTATGGGTCACAGTCAACTTGTGTTCCCAAGTCTCACTACAGAATTGGTACTTAGGGTATTATTGTTTATTTTGTAATCAGCGGGGACATTGTTTTTACTGAAGGGAATGATGATGCATTTTTGAGCATTTAGTTTAAGACCATGGCTTTAGCACTAATCATTGGTCTGTGTACGCCCCTTTTGAAGTATGCTGACATCATTAGGGGATTCAATTATAGCACCAAATTTGCAGTCATTCACAAACTTGGTTAGCCACAGCCCCTCTGTTTTGGCCTTGACTTCTGAGAAGTATATGTCAAAGAAGAGGGGGCCCAGCACTGACCCTTGTGGGAACCCACTGGTGACAGGTCTGCTGACAGAAGTAAAGTCTTCCACTTTGACTGAGCGTTGTTGATCTGTGAGCCAGTTTGCAACCAGTCTGCCAACATAGGGTTGATAATTCAACTGGGTTAGTTTGTCAATGATGTCCGAATGTGGGACAGTGTCAAAGGCCTTGGCCAAGTCAAGATAGACTGTGTGCAGTTTTGCCCTCATCTATGGCTCAGATCACATTCTGGAAGAAGTTCACCAGGTTTAGCAGGCATGTCCTGCCCTTCACAAAACCAAACTGGGATGGATCCAGGGTTTGGAGGTCACCTATATCCTTATTTATGAGGTCCATGATGATTTGTTCCATTGCCTTACAGATGAGGCTGTATCTTTATTAACTGTTTTCCTTCCACTTTTGAAATTATCCAGGCTGCCAATTCTTGCTTCTGAGACAGGGTTACACTTACTCTTCTTTGAATGTCTGATAAAAAAATTGGTTAATAAATTATCTGATTATCTGAAGTGAGGTTCATTATTGTAGGGTCAATGAATGTGAGTGATATGTTTGTTAAGCAATAATTTGGTTTAAATTAAAAATGTTGTTAAATAATAATTTCATTTAAATCAAAAATTCTCTGTCGACAATACAGTCTGTACTTCTTGCAGAGTCTGCTAGCACTGCTGTGCATGACAACTCTTCCCCTCAGTTGACTCTCAACACCCTGAATGGGTAGGTGCTTGTCCACAAGCTACAGAATGCACAACTGAAATAGTGTCTCAGTCCATGTTTTAACTATACTAACTCCACAAATGCACAACCACAGAAAAAGGAGAATCACTTTGCAAGATTGGTAGTTGCACATACCTTGCTCTGAGTGGTGCAGTATTAAAGACAGGAAATATGATCTGGGAAAAATAAAATCAGGGAGCCAGAAACGAAATAGGAGCTGACCTAGTACAAGTCAACCACTTGCAAGGTAACTTATGACATCATCGCTTCAATAGTAACAGTACTAAAAAAAAAAAGAAAGAATGAAAGAAAACAAATGCAAAGAAAAAAGCTATATGGGTACTGAAAATATAGCTACATTTTTATAACAGCAACACTGTACAGCAGTAATAATAATATCCCCAAAGAGCATAGATTATCATGAGAAATAATTGCAAACTCCACAAAATAATTTGGACAGGGTTAAACTGAAACAGCTACTGCATGGTACAAAATCACTGCACCATACAGTTTGCAAGTATAAAGAAACTCAGTGCAGTTAGCAGATGTAAAGAAACTCAGTGTAATGCCTTCCCATTGTTATAATTTGTCATTCCTGAAAAATGAAATTTATTCTGAATGTTCACGTAAATGATCATATGACGTAATTGGTTCCAAAATCACTGTCCTCTAGTGAAAGAAAAAGGAATACACATCAGACTATCTCACAAAAAATGTATTATATTAGCATTGTATAATATAGGGCAAAATCTCAGTTTTTAAGTTGCAATTTTGTGTATGTCTGCATCCTCATCATTAGTTTAAATGAGTCATTATTCACTTTGAACAAAAGCTTTGTAGAAAACGTATACTACTTTAGAGTAAAACCTTTTACTTTGTTATTACTTTGGAGTTTACTACTTCCAGTCAAGCCAGAATGCCTGCATACTGTCTAATTTCAGAAAATTACTTAAAATGAAATTTATGCATACCTTCAGTGGCATAATGTTTTCATGTGCAAATCTTAACCCCTCCCTCCATACTGAGATAAAATACTTAGTGTTAACAGGGAGACCTTGAGACTGTTAGATTTTAACATGGATAAACCCTCTCATCAAATTAAATTTCACTGTACTTGCAGGATTCATGTTAGGAAATAATTAACCAGCGTGGGGGCTAGTTAGTTCTTCAGTAGTGAGATTCTGCATGTTTGACCTTTTCTCTAAAAATGACAGTTGCTATAAATGAGTCAGTTCAAATGGGACTTCTTATTAATGCCATATTTCAGTAACCATAGAGCTGGTTATAATAATAACAGAGATGCAGGCCGGTACATTTGAAAATTGGAGGAATGGAAGATTTGCCCTCAGACCTCTTAACTGTCCATAATTTAGAAGAATCTACCTATTTTCAGGCCTGATTTACCCCTGCACATGTACCTATTTAGGAGGTATGTCCCTTTTTTCAGGCTTTATTTTATTTTATTTGTATTTGTTAATCAGGTATAGCACTGATCTCCATGGACCATTTTCAGAGTCAGCCTGGGAGCAGTGTCTGGTTAAGTGACTTGCTTAAATTCATACAGTTAGGCAATGCACATCGAGAGATTCAGTTCCTAGACCACTGGACCACAGGAAGCAGCTTTTGTATCCTCTGCGCCATTTGCCAAACAGGCTTGATTTGCCTTTTTAGTCCATTTTCTGAAGCTCTGTCATCGCATGTAATGTCTGAAGCTGTCTAGTACACAGAAAACCACCTACATGATCAACGTACTAGTCGTACCAATTTATTAACGAAAGAGAACATACATATTATATCTACCTTTTTGCAGAAGCAACAATACATGACAATGTGTGGTAGGATTTTGCAATACAGTCATTAAAGTCTACAGATTTTACACTGTCTCTTTATTTACACTTTGTTGACTGGAGCCTAATTCATTTTGGAAAGGAATGGTTTTGTTATGTAATTTTTGAGACATTTGAATTAACAGACAATTCTATTTGTGCTTTTGACACAAAGAAGCAGGAGTATCCTTGCTATGAATATGTGTTTCGGGCATTTACTCCAGTGATACAAAAAAGACCAAAAGTTTAAAAAAGTCTGGTTAAACAAAAAAAATATATCAAAAAATCTAATGAGAATGTAAAGATATATAAACATGCATAATGAAAGAGCTGCCATAGATAATCAGGTTAGAGAAGGAAAATGAAAAAAATGAGTTGGAAGAAAAACTGATACAAAAAAGGTAAATGATAATTTTTTTGTCATTTTCCTTAATGTAAACAGTATAAGAAATGAAAGCAGAATAATTGCTGTGGTACAATAGTGTAATCAGTTCAAGTATGACACAATATTAGATATGCCCTTAAATTATATAAAGCAGAAAGGACAGTTTACGTATAGGGAGGGAAGATCATACACTCTGTGGGTAATATGGTATCATAATATTGTATAAGGTGAACTATACAATAAAGGCTTATTGCAATTCAAAATCGAGTATGTTGATTGGACAGCCCAACCAGCGTGCTCATTGTAAACTGAGTATATACCTACAGAAAAAAGTCCAGACACCAAAATATCATTGAGTGTCCAGACTTTCTATTAATATGTGCTTGGGGACACAGCAAAATATAAGAAAAATCAAGTATGTTCTACAAAACTAAAGAAACAGAAGAATACCTGATTTTCCTTGTATTTCTCTTTTCTTGGTTGCTTTTCTTGCACTGCTCTGATGTGCTATGCAAGCGTGGGAACGTAAGCCCCATACACATGCACATCAGCTTGCAGACAATAGTGCAGGAGAAGACTGAAGTGCCCTTATACAAAGACATCTAAAGAAAGGTAAGCAATTTCTTTCTTAAATAATGTCATTGTATAATAGCATTAATCCAATCCTGTGTGTATGGGTATAGATCAGGATTTACCCACACACATTTGTGGATTATTGCATAATTATATTACACTATATGAAGTTAATATTGTTTGTCCAGGAAGGCTAGTGATATTAGATTGTGGTATTAAAGGACAGATAATAAGACTTATGGTAGTTTATACATTTTACATCAAGTTCTAAATAAACACAACTTTTTCAGTAATTTAACAACATATTTAAATGTTAACATGAATATCATGATTTTTGGGAGACTTTAATTGTAACATTTGGGGAAGCAAATGAAAATGGTAGAGAACTTAAAACTATTTAAAGAATGATTTAAACAACTTAGCCTTAACATAGGATGGGATCGTAAGTATACTTGTATGAAGGGAAAGGTAGGCAATGAAATTTATGTTTAGGAAGCTAATACCTGAACTGTAATTTGTAGATTTTCTGATCACGTAGCAGTGTGAGCTATTTTTAGACACAAGCAGTTTATTACTGAAGAAGACAAACAATGTAAAAGATTAACAGGGCACTGATCAGAATTACAGGTTGTACAAGATGAAAGGCAGGAGTGTTTTACAGAACATTTACAAATTAGAGATTTTCATAGGAACTGGAGTGGTGGGATGATTACAAAAGAAAACACAAGACTATGCATGTTAATGTAGAATATTTATGGCATAAAACTAAAGAGATTCATAAGGAAGAATATCAGACAGAGGAAGTTACAGAAGGTAATGAAAATGCAGTAATAGAGGAATAATTAATATTTGTGTTGAATAAAGCAAAACTACGCTGATAAAGGTAGAAAGGAAGAGACTAATCATTTTTAGGTACACAGATAGAGTACAACAAAACTCTGGCAATGGAGTGCTGAATGAAAAAGTGTGATCGTTACTAGACAAGAAGAAATAAAGCCGTTGCATCTTTTTATGAAGCTGTGTATGCACAGGAATACATTATGCAGAGTAAAGAATGGACTGTGGGAGGGGGTTTAAACACATTTCTTAAAAAAGAATGGATATAACAACCCAAAAAATTGCTGCTGAGGAAGTTCAAAAAACATAGAGAGAGAGGAAGGGATGACTCTGTACTAGTGGAAGACAGTATTGATTATTCGTACAGAATAAAATGAGCAAAAAAGAACTGAAATACTTTTCTAAAGTGAAATGTGAGTGTGAATCAAAGCCTAAAGTCTAGAGACATATGTAGAAATAGTATTATTCTTATTGGGAAGAAGAGTAATAATAAACTATTAAGTAACTGGAGATCCATATTAATATATAATGTGGATTATAAAATAGGCATGATGATTTTTCAGATAAAGTTTAATAATGTCAAAAAAGGTAACTGACAATGGTATATATGGGATGGAAGGAAAGGGTAGCAGAAATATGTTGGCTTGTAAGGGCAATCTGTGGGACACATATCCGTCTAAGTCACAGACAAAATTCAGGTCCCTAGACATTTTATTTCTGGTACAGTTTGACTTACGAATATGCAGGAGTTTCATAAGTGTGGTGTTGCTGATGCCTTGTAACCAGGCAAGGATCACTTATCAACAATCTGTAGGAGACTGAGTAGAGGGAAAGGACTTTAAGGTGCTCTGCAGGCAGGTTTGTTATGCCTTGTATTCTGTTTGTAAGAACCTCTGAGGTCACTCTAGTTGCTGCATATGCCTGGTCAGGTACATACTGAAAGGAGCATTGTACTTTATGACTGGTCTGATAAGGGCAGAGTACAGTGGAATAATGACCTCTTTGAACCTAGATGCCATAACCTTACTTATAAGTTGAACAACATAAAGAGATTTCCTCAACACTGTGGCTACATAGTGTCCGAATGTAAGGCTACCATCTATCTGCATACCCAGATCCCTGACCACTGGCTTGAGTCTTAGGGCCATATTATCAATATGGTAATTAGCCAGGACTGCTGCATTCCAAAAGGGTACACTTGTGCATTTCTTAGCACTGAGTTTAAGACCTTAGCTTTGGCAAATTTTTTTAGCAGAAACAGGCCTTCTTGAAGAATTCTACTGTCTGCATGGGAGTCGATGATAACCCCCAGCTTCCAATCATCTGCAAACTTGGTCAGCCACAAACCTAAAGTGTTTGCTTCCATTTCAGAGAAATAGATGCCAAAAAGGAATGGACCCAGTACCGAACCCTGGGGGACTTCACTAGTGAATGGCACATTGGTGGAAGTGGCCTCACCAATTTTGACCTCCTGGGTCCAATCAGTGAGCCAGTTGGCTATCCAGCAGGTAATAAAAGGGTTTATACCTAATTTAGTGAGCTTGTCTATAATGCCTGAGTAGAGTATTCTATCAAAAGCCTTGGCCATGTCAAGGCAAGCTGTATGCAGTCTTGACCTCATCCATTACTTTATTGACACTGTCAAATAAGTCCACCAGATCTGATAGGCATGACTTTCCTTCATCAAAGCTGAACTGTGATGGGTCCAGTATTTGCAGGTTACCTCATTCTCTTTTATCATGTCCATGATGATTCTTTCCATGGCCTTAATATGAGGCTGGTCAGCCTTATGGGCCTGTAGTTACCTGGATCAGTGGTTGAACCTGCAATGTGCTGAGGAATGACTGTTACTATCTTCTATTCCATGGGCACAAAACCTGACTGTAGGCGTCAGTTGAAAAGTGATTCAAGTGGACCAGAGAGGTCATATTTTATGCTATTTAGTAATCATCCTGGGATGTTGTCAGGGCCCATAGATGCAGTGTTTTTTGCCTTGGGAAGTGCATTGATGACCGGTTACTTAGTAGTGGTTGGGGGGATTGTAGCATGTAGTATTTTCTTTGTACTGTTGGGGAGAGTGGGGAGTGAAATTTGAGCTGAGCTTGTCAACCAAAAGGTTGGCAATGGCCTTCGATTAATTGTGGGCGATGCCATTTACAGTAAGTTCTTCGCATTTTTGCGTATTTTCCTTGAAGTTATGTACATAGCTGTGGAAAGGTTTTTATGGTTATCCGTTGTCTGGGAAGCTAATTCTTCTTCAAATTTAGTGTTTAAAGTATTAATTAACCCTCTTAGTTGCCTCTTTAGATTGGTTAGGGGACTTTTAGTATAGTGGGCTTTGTTCAGCCTATACTTCACCAAGATTTTTTTTTACTTCTGTTGTATAACTGATTGATATTGTGATTCCACCAGGGTGGCTTGTCTTTTAAGTTTGTCTTAGTCTTAAAAATAAAGCATGGATAAGTGCTGTCAAGAAGGACTTGTGGTTTCTTCTGAGAATGTCTGACTTTGATTTAAGAAGAGAAAAAATAAATAATTTGACGAAATAAACAATACTGGTGTTATATATATATATATATATATATATATATATATATATATATATCACTTGGCTTGATATTGAAGCATTACATGTTAAATTTAGACACAGATTATACTAAACAATGGCATGATTTAATACAAGGCATAAATGACTTGATTATTGCATGGAAATTACATGAATTATTTTTTAGGGAATGTTTACTTAAACATTTGGTAATGTTAAGAAAGTTATATTACTTATGTAGAGTATTTATGTTTCCAGGAAGGTTTGAAAATGATTTTCATGCAGTTTGGGGTTCTAGATTTAATTCTGTAAAAAGAGGTGCAGTATGCAGTACAAAATGTAAAGGGGGTTGGGATTAATAAATCCAGGAATTTTTTGTCGCATTGCATTTATTTTGGGTTCGGAATGCCGTAAAAATGTTTTGACTAAAATATTAAAGATCATGTGCAAAGTTTTTTTGTTACCATTTCTTTTTGCAGTAGTTATGCTGTCATTGTGTAACATGAGCTTTCTGATTATAAAATAAAAAGATATTACTTTAATTACTTCAGTGGAACTATGCTTACTGAGCAATAGTAAATGTGTGTTTGTATTTATTGTAAGGTTGAGCTGCTGTCCAGTTACTTCCTGATTCCATGCCATGTGGTATACTAATTCTAATTATGTGACAGTTCTGTCATCAACAGCACATAAATGCAGCACAGTGAGCCAATTAGACAATAAATAAGTAAATAAACTCACTTATATTCAACCAAAAGCAACTTAAAACAGAATACGATTCCTTGTAAAGTGTATAATGATTTTTTTATTATCCCATGGTAAACACATATTAATGTCATAGATGTAAAATATTAATATTACACCTATGTTACTATACTGCATGCCAATCATTGTACATTTTATAAGGAATCATATTTTGTTCTTATTTGCTTTTACTTGAATCCCGCGGTGGTGGTGCTGCAGTAGTGTTGTCGCCTCACAGTAAGACGCTGTCCGGTTCGATTATCAGCTAGAGCGTCTTCTGTGTGGAGACATGCGTGAATGGGCGTACCTTCATTGAAGGTTGTGCGTCAGGCCTGGCAAGCTGGTACGTAAAAATCAACTGCCAATCATTAGCGGACCGGAGTTCCTCTGTGGCGACCCCTAACCGGGAAAAGCCGAAAGACACAAACATTTGCTTTTACTTGAATACAACTGCATTTATTTGTTGATTTGTTGTTTGATTGATTGTGCTTCAGTTGTATGTTGAAATCTGTTAAAGACTACAGAAAACACCTACCCACTATAAACTGTCAAATTGTGCTAGCAATTACATGATTAGAATTCTAGGTCACATGACATGGAGTCAGGAAGTAAATGGACAGCTGCTCAGCATACTATAAACACAAATACAAGTTTATTATGCTTACAAAGCATAGTTTCACTAAAGTAACTAATATAAAAATATTTATTTTATAATCAGAAAACCAAGTTTACATAATGAGACCAAAATTACAACAAAAAGAAATGGTAACAAAAATCTTTACATGCAATCTTTAAGTGTAAAATATGAATACATTTTCAAATTGATGCAATCCATGAAGTGCAAAAGGCATACAAAATTGAAGGAGAATTGAATGAGGATCTGCTGAATTTATGAACAAAATAAAAGAACAAAAAGCCATGTAATAGAAGTGATAAAGGACACTTGGTATGAAAACATTACGGACAAATGTTACAGAATTGACCCTTAGCATGAACTGGAACACAGAAGTAGACAAGCTACTATAAGTAGGAAAAAGGAATTTTGTGAATTAAAGAATGTGAAAAAAATTCTGTGGGGACGATAATTAAGAAAACATCCATTAAATCAGACATGAAGTGCAAGCAGTTTTTTGAAAGGTTATGTTACATATATAATTAGGAAGAAACAGACGAGTACATCTTAGAGTGTGAAAGAATCAATAAAAAATCTGCAATATCAAAACAACTAATATGAAAATGTTTATAAAGGAGATGAAAATGGATAAAAACGTAAATTATGTGCATGTATTTAGTGTATTTGTTTGGCTAAATACAATTTTTGTATAATAAAAATGATATTAGCATGGAATAAGAACAAAAGTAAAAAAGTTTATGGATGAAAGGGTGGGAAGGGCATGGAATTTAAATTATTATGAAGTTTTTGTTTGATATTGTACATTTTTATAAATACACACACACACACATATATATATATATATATATATATATATATATATATATATATATATATTTGTTTTGAGGGGAAATGTTGAGAAAGATTTTTAAGTAGGAGGTTGTGTTTTTAAATTTTGTATGATGTTATTATGATTGCTTAAATAAAGAACCCATAATCTTTTCAATAAGTGCCATGAGTTCTTTTACCTAGCTAAGCTACCCCAAAGTCAGACAGATGGGACTTCGATTTAATGCATTATCTGAAGGACAGCACAATCAGGACTGCTGCAATGACAGTATTGGAAATGAATCTTACTACCTAGTGTGACAATAGAACCCACAGTCTTCTACACTAAAAGCAAATATGCTACCTAAGATGCTCATATTTTCCATTAGATTTGCCACTTTCTGCTTTTTAAACATGTTTCTGAGTAGTAAGCTACACGCCTACTGGAAGCAGTAATGGTTATGTTTTATTTGGTATTCATTTTTATGCCAAGTACATACCCAGATTTTTGGTTGGATTTTATGTACCTACTTTTCTAGGGCCTTTATACCTATTTTCTATGTCTGGGTTGAGAGGTAAGCCTGCCGTTCACAAAATCGAGTTCATTGAATTTAATTTCAACAAGTTGGCTTTATATAAAAACTGCATTCAATTAATATGTTTACACTTGGCCATCCTAAACCTCTCACACAAAGTTTTTATGATGTTTTGAAATATACATTCTGGGTAAGCCTTTTTATTTCACTCTTTTTTCTTTGCAAAATAAAATGTCCCATTGTCACATTCCAAATGGATTCCACTGTTTTCTATGCAAACTAAAATGATACAAACAGTTGATAGTGGCTGGTAAATAGGCAATAATGGTCGATACCCATAGCTCTCAACATTCTGTCTTAAAAATGAGGGCCACCACCTTTTATAATGTTGAGCAAATGGGTAAAATGCGGAACACTTACTAACAGTTTACTAAAGATTTTAACTAGGAAACTCACAAGATGGATAAATTTGTTTCTGTGTACTTATAAAAAAGTTGATTTTATGAATTAATATGACTGAGCACCGTTCGACATTGATATCAGTTTAAACAAATCCTAACAATGAATGTGTGACAGACCCTTTCAATGTGGAACTCCGAGGAACATGGATTTTTTAAGATCCCAAATGAGGAACATTCTTTGTAATGAGGTACACTTTAAGATGTATGCTGGTGCCTAATGACAGATTTATCTTTAATGCAGCTTGCCACTGACATCAAGCCTTTACCAGAACTCCTTATCCCTACTTATCCTCCTGTATCAGGCTCCCATGCTTCACTGGGACACTGACTTGACATTTGCCATAACTTGATTGGTCCTCATTCTTTAATGAAGGAAGTCTGAAAGCTAAAGCTATCTAAGCCGAGCCACTTCTTACACCAGAATGATGGGTGCTGGTTACAGGTGGTGACCCATTAGACTTTGGTTTGGGATACTGTTTTATTACAGCCTAGTTTCCCAAGGAACTGCAGCATGCAGTGACTCCATTATACCTTGGTGTACTATCTGATATGTACGGAGATTGTTCCTAGTGTTTGTAGTGTGAAATGTTATGCCTTCCACTGGTTTCTACCAGAGAGAGATAAAAGAGCAGCATGCTTCCTTTCCCTTCCCTGGAGAAGTTTTATTATATTCAAAACCTTATTGCTAATTAGCATACTAGATGGTCTAGCAAGTACAGATGCCTACATGTTCAAATGTGCTTGCCTGAAGGAAGTTACAGGGCTTGTCTTTTTTCATAGCATGTTCTAGGAAGGTATGTCCAACTGTTGTTAGTTGAGGTTTGAAGCTTCTAACTACAACAAATATCCTACAATGTATCCTTCCTTTCTATCTTCTATCTCTCTGTTTTTTTCCTTGAAAAACATTATCCCTAGCTGTTTGTTGTAACAGGATTACCCACAGGAGACTAAACTCCATTGCTGTTTTATTTGCTGCACCCTCGGCTAATACACCTCTCTTCCATAGATAGCTAATTTTCCTTATCCCCAAATAATTTCAGTCAACAATAGCTATGACATCTTTCTATTTTTGCAAATGATTCTTATGAACAGCCAATATTTGGAAAGCAGCAAATAAGAGAAATGGTTTAATTTTTTACTGAAAATGTTTCCAGTCTTAAGAAGGGGTTATTGTATGTCTCAGAGGCAAATAGCCTGTAGGTCTAGGCATGTGGGATAACAATGCAAGGTATTTTATTTTTCATATTCAGTTTTTACTATTCTTGGGTGCTTAATAGTGTGTGTCGTGCTGTATATACAGTCACGGTACACATTCTTATCCTCTGCCTTAACAGACAGTAATAAATGGTTACACTAGGGATTTTGCACTGACAGTGCCTAACATCTTGATAGTAACAGCCAAAGTGTTCATGCTCAGTCCTCCCTCATCAGTCTGTCATCTCCTAGGTTTATGTCCTAGGTGCAGTTACTCTTCTGTTCCCCCTCCCACAAAGGGAGAGGCTGCATAAAGGTGAGAAACAGCATGATATACAGACATGACAAACACATTGGGAATCCTTTCTTGCATTTTTAGTAGCATGTTACTTTAAATTTCTTTCCCGATGGTAGATACATAGAATTCCAAGTAGCCTGTTGAACTGAACCTTGGAAAATATCAGAAGCCGAATAATGCTAATGTGCTTATCCTTGCTAAGCATCTAACAGCTGAGCGGCAGTAAACCTTAGCTGCATAAAATCATTCTTCCATGCCACTGTCAGACTCCTTTCATATCATTCTGTTTTTTTTCCCCAAAAAACTCTAGTATGATTAGCAACCCCTTTCTCTTGCCTTTGTGTATAGTCTTATGCATGATGACACACAGTTCATGTAGAATTATGTTGGTCAAGGCATCAGTGCAGTTGTTAGTTATTTATTACAGTGCTGCAGAAAGCATCCCTTTGTCAGCACCTTGCAGTAAATTCTAAGTACATAACATAATGGGACTGGTAGCATAGAGGCGGTAATAATTTGGTGATAAATATATGTAGGTTGTATTGTTTGTGGTGACATTGCAGTATCTGTAGTTAATTTAAGGACCCTACAGACAAAGAATAATGGCCTTCACTTGAATATATTTCAAATCTAACTACCATGCAACTCCCTGAGTTATAATTGTTGTGCACTATTTTATTTAATGGATTCCAAAGCAGAAATATGAAAAAAACATAAAGCAGAAAGATAAGAATGTGGTACAGAATTAATTGCGTGCAGCAAAAAAGTTTATTCATGTATTTTTTTCATTCTTGACATTAAAGTGAGACTGCATGTCTTAAATATTTTACGTAGTAAATTTACTATGTCAACACTAATGGAAAAATTTCTTTTAGTGTTCTGTATGTACCTGATTCAGGATGTTTTTCTTCCATGTGTTGAATTATAGACAGATATGACTATAGCATTGTGACTCATATAGCTGTAGTGCCAAGATAAGTATTAGCTTATTCGTTCATTCATTCATTCATTCATTCATTCACCTCATTAAATGAGCTGACTGTGCTAATCCCACTGGACCTATAGTTTGTTTTCCCAGACAACTCATGGTCTGTGGGTAGTAGTAGTTCAGTGCTGAAATATGAATTTATCAGAATAGATTTATTATTGTATTAGGCGTGTTTATGGTTAAACTAATGTAACCTGTCTATACTTGGCTGGAGCAAGTTCTGTGGTTACTAGTCATAGTTCATATGCCTATCTCTGCCTTTTCCTTAAAACCAGAACATAAATGTATTACTACCTAACAAATTCTTGCTGATGCTTGACATATTATCATTAGTTATTTTCAGAATGATCTCACAAAATTAATGTTCCTAGAGAGAGTGAAGTAAGAACGTACTAGCCATTAACATATGATTTGCTTCCTCAGAGATTTTACATAATTTTTTTTAATTGCATCAGTTCAAAACATTGTGAAATTGTGTGGTTGCATCTCAAAAATTTCCCACAAATGGCTCTACTTAACTTGCTTTCCTTTTTTTGACTTAGAACAAGAAGCTGATATTTTATCATAGTGAAGCAGTGAAATAAGTTGTATTAAGTCCACCAAAGCAACAGCGCACATCATGAGCAGAAAGTGTTGAAAACAGAACTAACATGCAGTGTTTTTGTCATTTTTAAAGGACTTTACTGAAGTTGTAACAGAATGAAACAGTAATGCAGGAAGAGTTACAAATGAAAGCAAATGGATGTATTTGTCTGACAGGTAGTTCAGAGGACTAAAGCTTGAGGCAGATACTATTTACTATGCCCAGGGTTTGCTTTCTTCTCCCTTCCTTTGCTATCTACTGTGTGACTCTGTACAAGTTATTTGACCAGATAGTCAGCCAACAGGTGAAATAGCATTTGGTGCACACCATACAATTTACAAGATAAAACTGTCAGCAATTATAAATTCTTTAACTAAGATCTTAGTCATAGGGATTCTGTTAGCTTCAGCATTAGGGCAAAATAGTAATATTTACTCCTCCTGCTTATTTTCTGTGCAAATAAATGATTTTTGGTCACACATTTGTAGTGTGTCCTATTATAACAACATATGGCATTTTCCTTATCTTCCCAAGTATATCAGGTGTGGATGACACTACCATAGTTAAACTCTTATATGTGAGCAGATATTTCTGAGTATGTATTGTTATACATGACGGATTCACCAGACCTATTTGTTATTAAGTATGACTGGCATCTAATTTAGAAATCTTTGGATACTATACTGGCAATGCAAACAGGCCTTCTACTTGATTTATAAGGTACTGTTCTAAAGAATCTGTTTAGGAAATATATACTGTACTTACCTTCTAATAGTGTTGTCAAGTTTCATAGCAGCTACCACAAGAATAGCCCATTCTAAATATATTACAGGAGTGTATTTTATTGAGTTATTTTAACGTTGTTAACTGGGTAAGTGAACTGGTCTGAAGCCATTTTCAGTCGTAAGTTAATAGGTGCATAGGTAGTTACTGGGCTAACAATCACAGTGGAAATAATCAGGTGAAAAAGATTTGAACTATAAAGAAGAAAGCTGGAGGAAATAAGGGTGCCCAGCAAAAAGGTGGATAGACTGTGAGAGAAGAGCTGCCACAGTCAGACATAAATGTTGAAGAAGGTAGGAGAGTGGCACTGAATCGTGAGAGATCATAGCAGTCGACATGACATGCCAACCTTGTGTAGAAAACGGGATTGATGATGATGTTGGGGGGGGGGGTAAGCTTAACCATGCTTCCCAAGGCTGAGAATCAAACCTTGTCATTTATGTCTGCGTGGTAAACACCTTACCTGTTATGGCATCCCTCCCCCCAGTTGATGAGAGACAACAAAGTAATGGAAAAGGCACACGTTTATCCACATATATGCACAAAAACATATTCATAAGGTAAAAAGGCAAATAAATAACTAAAAAGTATGTACAGAAAATACAAGTATAAAAAGAGCTGCAAGAGTACAAGCAAGCCTTATAGTTTTGAGCAAAGACATCAGTAGGTACATTATGGTAATCAAGATAAATAGCATCTTGCTGCAAACATGTTTAAGCATGGACAGCTGGCATATATGCATTGATAATATTTACTGGAAATGAATTCTACCAACAGACATGTTGTATGTCATTGTATATTTCTTAGGTAAGTAGAAATATGGATGGAAATTGATAACTGAATTAGCCAAGTTCTTTAAAGCCCGTACATTGTGTAATCTCAGTAAGATGTGCTTTCAAAGACTTTTTGAATGAGAACAGGGTTTCAGCCTTTAGTAACTTTTGAGGTAAGGAATTTCAGTTTTAAGGAGCCATTTTATTGAAGGCTGTCCCAGAGGTGGCAATAGTGTCTGGGGGACTATCTAGCTACCACAGCAAGGAAAACTCCATATGGTTATTACTGCAAGAGTGAATACACTCAAACATCTACATTTATGGTAAGTAGAAACAATGTTACTTTTTATATGTGGCTAATACTTGTCATTAAACAGTCTATACTTTAGAATTAAGCAGAAACTTTGCGCTAGGTTCAACGGGCAGCCACTTAGCATTACACAGTGGTATTCTGTGTGGTGAGGCACGTGAGTACACCTTTGAATTTTGTTCTCTAAGTACTGTAGAAGACTAATATTTCTTTGTGAGTTATTAAAACAGTTTGGGAATATATACTGAAACCTTTTCAGCAGTACTTTAATGGTAACTGATTGTCTAGTAGCTCATCTGATTAATAGATGTGAGACTGTGTACAAAAGTGTTAGCTGAGGAAAAGTATATTTACCTGTAATTCTCTGTATTTATTACATGCTAAGCTTGATCTAATGGTATCCCCAGACACATTTGGGTTGTAGTGAGGGAAATTGGCATACCATATGGGTCTCTCTTTACTACTTAGGAGGTATGAGATATTCTTTGTTGAATGACAAACATTATTAGTTTGGATATTTCTGTATTTATTGTCAATTCATTAGCGGTCAACCAATCTGACACAAAGTACAAATCTTGTTGTAGAGAGGATTGTAGTTCCGTAGCAATTTTCTTTGCATTTGTAGCAACAATATCATCTGCATAAACTATACATTTGATATAGTGTATAAACTGACTGGGGAGCAATGGTGTACCTAGCATATTTGATACTAGTATCTAAGAATTTTTTAACACCTCCCCCTCACTTACCCTCTGTTGAATGATGAGTGGAGACATGACGGCAGTTTAACAGATGGTTTATTGTACACCCGACACAGCTGCTTCTACATTTTACTTGTAACACATGCTCAGTACAGTTAGCGTGATACTGCCCCCTGACCTGGAAACTTCTTCCAACTACATTGGCTGATACAATACAGACAACAAAGCATAGCACACTGTTCTACAGCCTCCCTCTTTACTTTTTCCCTATTACAAATACATGCACAAATATGCAATGATATTTCCTGAAACATATTCAAGAATTAGACATTGTATAAACAATTCAACATTGGCTATCTGGCTACAAATGCAATTCACTGCATATATTTAGGATTAGGTTTGCAGACTCTTGCTGCCCTTGTCATATACAAATTTAAGTAGAATTAGAAACAGGACCCATCTCAACAGATTTATTTGATACAGAAATATCATTTGACATGTTATAATTATACAGACAAGATTGTCCATTTTCTAGAAGTTGATCAGTTAGTGACTTAGTCAAGGAACTGGAATCACTAGTACACACAGTCTGTTGTGGCTTCGGCTCTGGAACAGGCAAAATTTGTCTGTGATTTCTTCTATAGTCCATACCTTCTGATTGAATTATGTAATACCTTGGTTCAACAAAAATGTCTTTTACAACTCCAACATATCATAACCTTTTGAAGTTTGCATTTGGACAACTTCACCTTGCAATAATGGTCGAAGAGGTGTATTGGTTTTATCATAGGATGCCTTTTGTAAATGACGTTTTTTTGATAGCTGAGCTTTGACAACCTCATTGCTCTTTGGAATTGGCACTAACAGCTGTTTGTTGATTGAAAGAGTTATTCATGTTTGTCTCTACATCAATCTTTGAGCAGGTGAACAAAGCATCTGGTCACAAGGAATGTTTCGAAGATTCAGTAAATTAAGGAATACAATGGTTCCTTTCCTTTTGGACTTTTCCATCAAATGTTTTGCATTACGGACTGCATGCTCAGCTAAACCATTAGCATGTGGATATTCTGAACTACTGGTTACATGAATGAAATCCCAAGATCTTACAAATTCTTTAAAATGTTGACTAGTAAATTGTGCACTGTTATCTGATATGATTTTATGCAGACTTCCATGAACTGAGAAATGTCTCTTATTGTTCCATAATCACTGTGATAGATGACAAATTATGAAGTAAGTAAACTTTGAACCAACCAGAGTATGAGTCAACTTTTACCAGATAGTGCTGACCATTCCATTCGAAAATGTCTACAGCAAATGTAGACCATGGTTAATCAGGGATTGGGTGCAGTTGAAGAGGTTCTTTCTGCTGATGTGGTTTACTTCTGTTACAAACTGAAAAGGAAAGTGTCACCCTTTCAATATCTTTGGACACTGAGGGCCAAAACATGATACCTCTTCCCCTACTTTTAGTTGACTCAATGCCTGGTTGAACTCTGTGCAGTATTGTTATGTATTCCTTTTGCAAGGATTTAGGAACTACCACTTTTGGATCTTTCATAATGATACCATCATCTGCAATGAATTTATCTCTGTATGGGAAACACTGCTGAAGTTCAAGTGGCAAACTTGTCTGACATGTTGGCCATCCTTGGTTAATAACTTTACTCAGTCTTTGAAAAATTGGACCTTTAGCAGTATGGTTTCTTAACTCATCAAGCCATGATGTTAAAATGTATTTGACTCCCATAACTTCAGTAATTGCCATCTCATTTTTATGCTGCTGCAATGTCTGTTGGAGAGCTCAAGACAAAGAATCTGCAAGATACATGTGTTTACCTTTGTTGTAGACAATACTGAAGTTGTATTTTTGCAATTTTAACATCATACATTGCAGTCTTGCTGGAGCGGTAAGTATTGGTTTGTTGAAAATCGTTACCAATGGCTGATGATCTGTTTCAATATGAATTGGTCTTCCGTATATCTAGTCATTAAATTTGGAACATGCAAACAGAACTGCAAGAACATCTTTTTCTATTTGTGCATAGTACATTTCTGTTGGAGTCAAAGTACGAGATGCATATGTAAATAGAATATCTTCCTGAAGACATGCTGTGCCAAGACCATATTGAGAAACATCACAAGTGAGAGTCACAGGTTTATGAACATCATAGTAGCTCAGTGTAGGTGGACTGGAAATTCTCTTTTTCAAAGTTTCAAAGGCTTATTGATGCTGCTTATACCAAGACCATTTTATATCTTTGCGTATGAGCTCATGTAATGGTGCAGAAAGCTCACTAAAGTTAGGAATGAACTTTCCTAAATATTTAATCATACCCAGGAAATGTTGTAAAGATGTAACATTCTCTGGAACTGACATTTCATCGATTGCTGTTACCTTTGGTGGATCCGGTTGAAGGCCTGAACAGGTGAACATGTGACCAACATAGGCAACTGCTTTCAATTTGAGTTGACATTTCAAAGGATTCAGCTTGATGTTGACCTCATGTACATGATCTAGAACTTTCCTGAGGTGCTTGTTATGTTCTTTTTCTCCATTACCTCTGACAGTAATGTAATCAACTATAATGGCACAAGGATATCCAGCAAATATTTGTTCCATGGCATATTGGAATACGTCACTAGCAGAACTGATCCCAAATTGCATCCTAAAAATCTATATCTCCCAAATAGTGTGCTGCAAGTCATTAGTAAAGACAATTTGTGATCCAATTAAATTTGCCAAAAGGAGTTCTTAGCATCTAGAATTAATGCTGCTACTTCCTCTACTGTACGTATTGGGTGATGAGGACGTTTAAGAGCTTTATTGAAGTCACAAGGATCAATACATATTCGAATATCATCTGGGCTTTTCTTATGGGCTACTACCATAGATGATACCCATTCAGTAGGTTCTGACACAAGAGTGAGAACACCAGAATTTACTATTCTGTCTAATTCAGCTTCAACTTTACTCTGCATTGCTACTGGAATCTTACATGCTGGTTGAACAACTGGGTTTACCTCATGGTTGAACTATATGGAATATGTAACTGAAAGCTTACCAAGTTTATCTGTGAAGAAACCAGCAGACTCTTTGAAAATATGTTAGGAAGAACTACCATTTTCATTTGTATTTAAATGATGAACTTCTTTACTGAGTGAAATCAAACCCATATGTAGGTTGTCTTTGAGGCCTAGTTATGACTGTACATCTCTGTGAACTATGCAGAATTGCAAATCATAGCTATTGCCTGCAAAATAGCATGAAAGGACTACAGTTTCATCCATGTGAATGTATTCACCACCATAAGCAACTAATTTTGTACACTTTATGAAGTCAAAATGCTTTTACTTTTGCATAAGCTTTTGCTGACATGACATTGCATTTGGATCCGGTGTCCACTTTGAGCTCTGTTGGTTTACCATTAATTTATACAGTACAGAATATTTCACTCTTGGCTGACACGCATGAATTTACTCTAACTGTTACACCAACCAGAGAAACACCATCAAGATAAAAAGATTCATCACAGCCATTCGAGCTTGTCACAGTCTTGATTTGTTTCACTGCTTTCTTCAGATTAATCTTAATATAAGCCAGTACTGACTTGCAAAACCTTTTGAAATAATTATACTTTTTGCATTTGTGACACTACCGACTGTAAGCTAAACACTTTTCTCATTAGGATTCATGACTGCCCCCACAATTGCAATGAGGTAAATCTTCTCCGTTTATACTTATGAGGCTTTGCTGCACACTATCAGCATTTGCAGCACCAGTTACAGCTAGCATATTCGTATGTTTTTCTTTGAGCTCATGTATCTGGCAAACTTCAATAACTTTGCCCATTGTTAATTCACTATCATGCAGTAGAAGTTTCCTCATGGTATCATTATTTATACTACACACAAGGCCGTCTTTTATTAAATCATCTTACAGATCCCCAAATTTACATGTTTTTGCTTTATTTCATAAACCAGTAACATATGCTTCAATAGTTTCAACATGCTTTTGATTCCTTGTGTTAAATTTATGCCTTTCCATCATTATATTTGTCTGAGGGTTACAAAGTTCCCTGACTTTGTTTTAAACAGTTTGGAACTTCCCGCATTTCTGCTTGAGCAATAATATGGCAGTTTTCTCCCTCTCCCACATAAACAACAGGTGCATACACAAAAAAACGTTCTCGCTCAATGACCTCTAAGCTAGCTAAATTGAGAAGTATAAATGCTTCTGTGCGTGAATCTTTATCAGAATGTGCAGCCACTATGAAAATATCATATTCTTGTTCAAATACATGCCGATTTTCTGCAACATTGCCATTAAACACCAAAGGTTCGGGTCTGCGAACACCTTTTACACTTTTCAGTTTACAAAATTTGTTTAATATGCTGTAAAATTAAATGCAAGTACCTGTAGCACTTTAGACATTCGTTTCACCATGGAGAGGCTTATGCAATGTATTGCTTACATTTGTTGCAGTTTGAAGAGATTTGTTTAACTTCCAACATTTCATTGCACTTTGAAAGGTCTGAATCAGCTTCTAAAGCTTTGCAAGATTTAAATGACTTTGAATCTGGCTTCTGCCACAATGTTGAATGATGACTGGAGACATGTTGGCAGTTTAACAGATGGTTTATTGTATACCTGACATAGCTGCTTCTACATATTACTTCTAAAACATGTTCAGTACAGTTAGCTTAATACCGTCTCCTGACCTGGAAATTTTCTTCAACTAAAGTGGCTGATAAGGTACAGACAACAAAGCATAGCACTCTGTTCCACACCCTCATTTTGGAAATCACATGCATAGCATAATATTTTACAATTTACCACACACATGGTCCTGTTGCCATGTTTAAACAGTGACTACCAGATGATATTAACAACTCTTTAGAAGATGACATATGTGTGTAAATAATCACCCAAACATTGCCATCTTTGACCACATCTTTCAGCTGTCCATGATTTTGACTCAAATTATAACGTTTTCTCTTTTAATCAGTCCTAAAACTGATGACTTTTGGAGAAAAGGTGGTGAATTACCTTTTATAAATAATGACAATAATTAGAGTCATAGACTTCTTTTACTTCAGAAAATATATATTAACTCACATTCTCTAATTTTATCAATGTCTAATGTTAATAGTACTAATATTGTACCCCTGATTATTTCTGATATATACCTGATTCTGTTGAGATTTTCCCGGATTGGTTGACAGCTGAATCTCTGACAACACAGGCTAACTCTATGGCCATAGCCATGCACTTATCATAAATAAAGGGTATGATGCAACAACAATGTTAAGTGACACACATTTTCAATGTTTTTATTCATCTTTGGTACACCTACTAATACCTAACTAAATGATGTCCTTGCCTCTATCGCCAATGCAGCAAGCTTTCCACAGTAGTCAGCATTATCAGATTCTCTTGAATAGAAAGGAATATGATTACTCAGCAAGCAGACTAAATCTATCCGGTTTGATTCTCAGCTAGAGCGTCTTCTGCGTGGAGACATGCGTGAATGGGCGTACCTTCGTTGAAGGTTGTGCATCAGGGCTGGTAACTCGGCACATAAAAATAAACTACCAATCATTAGCGGACCGGAGTTCCGCTGTGGCGACCCCTAACCGGGAAAAGCCGAAAGACACAACAAAAAATGTAAAAAAAAAACAGAAGTAAACATCAGCAGTGATGTTATTGCAATGTAACACAAAAGCTTCTTCTTCCTTGTATACAGGATACCACCCCACTCCATTAGATAGTCCAAAAGAAATACCACATACCACAATCCCCACAAACATTACTAGGATACAGGTCATCAATGCACTCTCCAAGGCCAAAAATCAGTGGGCCCAGATAACATCCCGGGATGCTTAATAAATAGCATGAAACATGATTTCTCTGATGCACTTGAATCAGTTTTCAACTGGAGCCTACAGTCAGGTCTTATGCCCAAGGAATGAAGATTGCTACAGTCATGTCATTCCACTGCATAAAGAAGTCCAATCACTGATCTGGGTAACTACAGGCCCATAAGTCCAACTAGCCTCATAGGTGAGACCATGGAAAGAAATATCATGGACTATGATAAAAGACATAGATAACCTGAAAATGCTGGACACATCACTGTTTAGCTTTGTTAAAGGAAGGTCATGCCTATCAAATCTGGTCTCCAGAGTGCTAGATAAAAGCAAGAATATACACACAGCATGCCTCACCCTGGCCAAGGCTTTTGATACAATACCCCACTCAGGCATTTAAGACAGACTCACTAATTTAGGTATAAGCTCTTTTGTCACCCATTGAATAGCCATCTGGCTCACAGATAGGACCCAGGTGGTCAAAATAGGTGAGGCCACCACCACCAAGATGCCGGTCACTAGCAGAGTCTCACAGAGCTTGATACGGGGTCCTTTTTGGCATCTATATCTCTGAAATGGAAGCAAATGCTGAAAGTTTATTACCAAGTTTGTAGATGACTGCAAGCTGGGGGTTATCATCAACTTCCGTGCAGACACTAGCATTCTTCAAGAAGGCCTATCTCTGACTAACAAATGCTACCAAAGCCATGGTGTTAAACTCAGTGCTAAGAAATTCATAACTGTACCCTTTGGGAAGTCAACCATCCTTGCTAATTATCATGTTGATAATATGCCCCTAAGAGTTGACTCAGTGGTGTGGGATCGGGTTCCTATCACATGATCGAAAATTGTAAACGGTGAACACGTATTGAGCGAACTCAATTGGTCAAAACATTGAAACATCACGTGCATAACATGGTAATCACCGTAGGGAATATTTTCCTTTTACTTCAATGCAGTTCGGTCTCAGAGTAGGAATATTTAAGTAGCGGGGGTGTGGGGGGGGTGCAGCGTTTAGGTCAGTATAGTTTTTTATTTTTATTTTTTTATTATAGTTTCAAAATTTAAAACATCGCTCATATGTTGTTCTATGTTTGCAACTTTCGAAAATATAATATAGACCCCCCCCTGGGATCTGGGTACACACATACAGAGTAACCTTGCCTTTGACTACCACGTGTCCATAGTGGTGAGAAAAGACTTTTATACTGTGCAACTTATATGTATTTTAAAGTATATAGACAACCTATAGGCTATCTGAATGTTTTTAGGTTTATGGTGTTGATCTTTGCATTATTTGTTATTGCTTGCATTTTTTAAAGAAAACCTGTTTAAGCCTATATATAGCATGTGGATATGTCTTTAAATTTTCCTCTGGGGCTAGTGATCACATGATTTGCCTCTCTTTGATATTTAAGAAGCACTCTGTGTTTAAATCTATGTCTAAAGAAGTTTTTAAAGTTTAAAAATGAAAGCACTTACATCATATTAAACGTGGTTTGAATATTAAGTTCAGCTGTGTTGTTGTCCTTTGGACTCGGCTAAGACAAGAAGTAAACTATAGAGTAACTTGAACAAAGAAACCTATCTTGTGCGCCTTATTCTTGATTGTGATACATGGATGTTGGATAAAGATCTTGATGTGCAAGATGTTGTACTCTTCTCTTTTCAAGGCTTTCTTTCTGCCTGGGATAATAGTGTTTACTGATGTCCTAGAAAGAGAGATATGAGTCAATTTGAAGAGGCAACTGATGGTGCCATATAGGAGCTTGGTGATGTAATGCTTCTGGACAGTGGTGGTGTCGGTGAGTCTGAACAATGGGCAAATAAACTATTGGGTGAGTTGTCTGTACTACAATAAGGCCAGCTTCCATTACTGTTTTTTTTTTTTTCTTTATGGAATGCAGCAAAGGCAAGAGGCAGTCACAGCTTTGGGGGAAGTTACTCCAAAGATAATGGGCTTGTTTTTCACCTTGAACTAATATGAAGAGTTTCTGTGGCTTCATTACAGAGCTTTAAAACCATATAGGTTGCCTAAGTGCTGCATTGACATGATAATGAAAATATGTTATTTGTTGAGAAATGTTTATGTTATCTGAGGATATGCAAAGTAAGATAGGGTTTTACATGTTAATACAGTACAATGTTTACATGTTATGTGTAGAGTGATATGCTGGCAACACAAGAATATTTAATTGTTGTTCATTTCCAGGTACCTTAGTGTTCCAATAGTAATCTGTGCCTTGAGATTAAAGTCTAATTTCATTGTCATGAAGTCATATTATTTTTTTCAGTGCTTGTCTAATATGACAACATGCTGTACACTATAGAGTAATAATGCATGTAACCGTGGAATATTATCACTGCTAATTTTCTCTCTTTAATATGGTTCTACAAAGGTTAGTTGTATGTTGTCTGCATTTTAATGATGAGTGATGAGAGGAATAATGTATAAAAAATATAGTCAGTTTAATGAGATGAAGGCTTAGTTATCTGTCTGTGTGATGTAGCCTATCCACCTGTCAGTGCAATTGTCTGTCTATCTCTCTGTCTAGTTGTCCAGCTACCTATCATTCTGTTTGTATAAATATCAATCAATCTATCTACTGGAGTTTACCTGTCTGTAAAATAATGTCAGACTGCTCTATTGGCAAAATAATGGCAAAGTGCTTACCAAGTAACAAACACGTCTTTAATGCCTGCATAATAATATTGCTTTTTATTCTGGATCCATACTTACACAAGGTCATTTGTTCTCCCTACCCATTTAGGTTATGTTACTGTTGATAACAATTAGTTGGTTTACTAGTTGTCTCGTTTGGTGGCTCACCAGGTTATTTGTTTATTAATTGTTAATAACAATGTTTATATTTTTGATACTTTATTTTACTTAATGGATATTTTATTCTAAGACTGCATTTGTAATTTTGTACTCTTGCCTTCTTGGCCTGCGTTATACCTGAAAAAGGACTTCTGATCAGGGACAAATGGTAAACAAATAAATAAACCAAGCATACTACTGATATCTTCAGTGTAGGGAGGAGATCTGCCTTACTGTGGGAATGTTGAACTGTACCAGGCGTCAAGACAGAAGGGCTGATTTTGGCGCTAGTCCCCATGTGTAAGGAATTCTGAAGTAGAAGTGAAAGTCTTTTCATTTGTGGTTATGGTGAGAACCCTCGGACAAATATATGTTTTCTTTGCAACTGCTTCTAGCACAAGTATAGTGCTGTTATCTTGCTTTGTTACATAACAGAGATTGCAGACCTTATACATTTTAATTTTCTGCAGCATTTTCATTTAAGTGAGGCTAAGAGCAAAGTCTTTATAGCAGAAAGTTTGCAGTTTTGGAAACAATAGATTTCTTGTTTGAACCTATTTTTTTTATTACAGTAGTTTGGCCAGAAAAAAAATGTTTTACCCATTCAGTATTGTGCATGATGTCAGGTAAATTAAGCAAAGAGAATGAGTGTAGTTGCATATCCAGAAGCATAGTCAAATCAGATACTGTAATTATGAAAACTCAGGTTAAAGTATAGGAATGGCTGAACATTCAATGCCTAAAGCACATTACCAAATGTGACATCTAGAGACTCACTTAATCATAATCATTAATGTAGCAGAATCTGCCACATGACTACTTAGCCTATCCTTTCTGTTCAGTGTTTATCTGGTTTGAGGTGAAATTTTGTATTTTAATTATCATTAAAAATTGAAATTCTATTGTGTTCAAAATGGCCGCTGTTCTGTGAACACTGCTATCACCTAGCTCTCTGATATACCCTGGATTAAAACAAACCCAGAAGGCAATGCAGAATTAATATTACAGAAATAACTGCAGATATTTACTGCTAATATCATCCAGCAAACAAAAGAGGAAGAAAAAGTGACAGATTCAGCTCAGAAACAGCAGTATTAACTAAGATTTCTGAATAACAGCTTAAGCTATGTGCTACTAAGGCCCTGCATCTGACTACAAGATTGGTAAAACACTATACATCAAGATGTCAAAAGAGGAAAATAATATGGAAACAACTAAGACCAAATTCTCAGTACTAGCTTCACCTGAGAAAAAGACAACTTCAAAAAGACAAAAGACAACTAAACAAACTGACAACTCTAAAACTGCAAATAATCCAAGACAGACCTGCCAGCTAATCCGGAAGACATAAAAACTGCAATGTTAAGTTGTCAATCTCGCCTTCATTCTTGCTTGATGGGTTCGGAGCCGATCCTCGGCTCCGACTCGGCACTTGCTTTAGCTCGAGAACTCCTTTTACCAGCTCGAGGCAGCCCCATATCCCATGATGCAAGGCAGTAAGTACCCAGATCTCATTTGCCGCTTCGCTTGGGAGGTCTTCTCTTTACCAGCTCCTGGTAAGTAGTTCACATTTGTGATATTTCAAGCCCCTTTTAGTTTAAAACTAATTTTTTGATAGTTTAAATTTGTTTCTACCCTTTTTCTGACAGAAATCCCTGTCTCTTTTAAATTTTTGTTAGTCAATTTTCCCTATCCCATCCCCCCCCCTGTTAGGGTGTGTGTGTTGGTGTTTTTATACAAATACCTCTTGGTATTTTGTTTAATTTAATTTGACTGGTGTGTCTGTGTGTGTTGTGTTTCGGCACCATGTCTAAGGAGAGGGTTTCAGGTTTTAAGAAGTGTGACTCGTGCTGTCAGAAGATGTCTCTGACAGACGGTCACACTTCTTGCCTGTATTGTTTGGGCCCTCTTCACCTGCAGGACTCCTGTGCTATTTGTCACTCCTTCAGCCAGAGAGTCCTGCAGGAGAGACGTAACAAGTTGATTCTCAGGGGTCTTCTTAAGCCGGAGGGCTCTCCGGCTAAGTCGGCTCCACAAAAATCAACTAAAACTGCCAAGGCCCAGGCTTCTGTTTCTAAGCCTGCGGCCTCGGCTCCGACTCGGATTGAGTCGAGATCGGCTCCGGCTGGAGCCGATTCTGGATCCACAAAGCTTTCGGCGCCGATGGCTATCGGTGCCGAATCTGTTTTGACCACTTCGATGTCGGCTCCGATCGGCTCCGACACCCATGTGGCACAGGCATCGGTGTCGGCTGCGATCGGCTCCGACACCGTTACTTTGGTGGCTGTATCGGCTCTGGCTGGAGCCGATACATCGAGACGTTCTGTCGGCTCCGAGAAGTCGGTGCCGACAGGATCTGTGGTATCGGCTCCGATGGCCCATTCCAGGAAGAGGTCGAGGTCTCCTTCCTTGGAGCCGATACTTTCGGCTCCGGCTTCGCCTCTTCTATCGGAGCGGAGCCATCGGAGCCGATCTTCAAGGTCATCCAGGTTATCAGATCATGACCTAGAGAGAGTGGTCAGTAGATTACTCAAGTCACAGGTACTGGCCCAAATGCTACACAGTCCGTCTCAGCAGACGACTGTTGGTCCACACCTCGTTACAGTTCCTCCTTCAACTCTACCCCAGAGCTTGGAGTTGGAGTCTTCGGGCATGGTTACTGCTACGGCTGGAGGACGGATACCCCCTTCTGTTCCTTCAGCTCCTACTCTTATCTCCTCTTCCTTAGAGGGATTCGGTGGTCGGGCTGCCATGGTCTCCCCGGAGAGGGTGAGTGGCATCGGACCCTTGTCCGAGCCCGCTCTTCCCCTTGGAGCCTCGGCCTTGGTGAGCTCGGCTCCGACATCTGCCTCGGAGACTTCCCTTCGGTGGCCCCTGGAGTTCCTAGCTCTTGGAGCGGGTTCTCTCGGACCTGCCTGGGAGGGAGCATTCGAGGTGATGAAGAGTGTACTGGCCACTGGTATCAGTCAGCAGTCTCTTCCCGTAGCTCCTCCCTCTATTGTACCTGTTGACATCTCTGCCACTTCTCTTGCTACAGGACCCAGAGATCCTCCGCCTCAGGTTTCCCCATTGGGAATTTCCCCCTCTTCCGAGGATTCTCCTGATGTTTCGGGAGATCCTCCTAGGAAGAGGACTTGTAAAAGGAAGCATGTAGACTCCCCCGAGTCTGTCACGTCGGATACTGACTTTGATGAGTCAGAGGGATCCCCCTCTGAGGATGTCTCCTTTTCAGACATCCTAGAACTTCTAAAACAGAGGGGAAACTGGCCCACCAACAATCTCTCTGAGGATGAGTCAGTATACCTAGAGGCGTTTGGATCTCGGCCCTCCACCTCCTGGGTGTCTCCGCCTTTCGACCCCCTTATGCAGGTTATTGCACGAAAGGCGTGGACAGCTCCTGACTCTGTAGAGCCAGTCCCTAGGAGGCCTTCTAAATTTATCACTGCCCCTAGTGACAAACAATTCCTTACCAAGGGTGTCCCCGCTGATGCCATGGTGGTGGCTGCGGCCACCAAAAGGAACTTGCAGATCCTTCCGTGCCCGTCCATCCTCCTAATAAGGACTCTAGGACCATGGATAGGTACGGCAAGCGGATGTTTTCCTCAGCGACCTTTGCTATGCGTTCGCTGAATTATCTTTGTCACTTCACCAGACTCCAGAGAGATTTCCTGAAGGAGCTGGGAGAAGTAGTTCAGGATCCTACAGCTGCAGGGGCTCAAGAAAAGATTGCTTCGCAGCTAGGAACCCTCAATTCCATTGCTAACTCCTCCATGCGGCTAATATCTTATGCTGCGGATGGAGCGAGTAGAGCCGCAGGCACAGGTGTGGCTCTTAGACGCCAAGCCTGGATGCGGCTATGTGATTTTGCGGATCCCTTTAAGGCGTCCTTCACAAATTCTCCCTTTGATGGGTCAGCTTTGTTTGGCCCTCAGGTGAAGGAGACCTTGACCAGGTGTGAGCAGGACGGCAAGACTCTTTCTGCTGTTGGAGTCCATTTTTCCACCCCTTCTAGGCCTTATCCCAAAGGACAGAAGGGTGGGAAGATGTGGTTCCGTAAATCCCAAGGAGTCACGCCGGATTCACGTGGTCAGTTTACCCCTAGAGGCAGAGGGGGTAACAACAACAGACGCTCTAGAGGCAGAGGGGTCCAAGAACCAGGGAAACAGGGAGCCCCTCCCTGATAAGCCCTTTCAGCATCCCTGAGGTGTTGCCCGGCTGTCCCTCCCTGGAGGCAGTCGGGGAAGATTATCACTGTACCCAGAAGCCTGGCATTCCCTCACTCAAGACAGATGGGTACAGTCGATCATATCCAAGGGTTACATAATTCCTTTCGAGGAAAGTCCCTTCCCGTCAAGTTCCCTTCCAGATGTACCACCCAGTCTAAGGGACATTGCAGAGTTAGAAATCGCAAAACTACTGCAAAAGAGCCATTCAGCCAGTTACAATAGACCATTCAGAGCCGGAATCTACTCAAGGTTCTTTTTGGTCCCCAAAAGACGGGAGACTGGAGACCAATATTGGATCTCAGCAGACTCAACAAGTCTGTCAGGAAGACAAGATTCGAATGGTCACTCTTCAGTCAATTCTGCCCTTCTTACAGAAGGACAACTGGATGTGCTCAATAGATCTTCAGGATGCGTACTATCACATCAAAATTCACAGACGCTCCAGGAGATTTCTCCGCTTTCGGCTGGGGTCCAGTCATTTCCAGTTCAGAGCCCTGCCCTTTGGTCTCACTACAGCCCCAGAGTGTTCACCAAATGCATGGCAGTGGTCACGGCTCACCTGAGACGTCAAGGATTCCAGGTGTTTCCGTATCTCGACGACTGGCTCCTGTCAGCCACCACCAGGCATCAGCTTATACAAGCCAGGGATTACACAATAGACCTTTGTTCTCATTTGGGCATCTCAGTCAACTTCGAAAAGTCATCCTTATCGCCCTGCCAGTCTATTACCTTCATAGGCGCAAACTTAAACACTCTTCGGATGTCAGCTACCCTTACAGAACAAAGAGTTTCAGACATTCAGACTCATGTCAGGATCATTCTGGCCAGCAAGAAAGTACAGGCCAGAATGGTTCTAAAGGTATTAGGTCTCATGGCTGCGGCCATTACTCTTCTCCCCCTGGCTCGATTCTACATGCGCCTCCTTCAGTGGATGCTGTTCACACAGTGGTCATACCAGCAACTCCCAATGCGTCACCAGATTCTGGTGACACAAACATGCAAAGAACATCTTGCTTGGTGGATCACATCGTCTCAGGTTCACCAAGGCAGGTGTTTTGTACCTCCGTCCTCGATAGCCACTGTCACCACGGATGCCTCCCTGATCGAGTGGGGGGGTCATTATCAGGGCAGGATGGTTCATGGGACGTGGCAACCGTTCGAGTACCATCTGCACATAAATGTCCTGGAGATGAGAGCAGTGCTTTTAACGTTGCAAGCCCTCAACGACTTTCTTCCCGTAGGGACAATTGCAGTCCACACAGACAACATGTCTGTAGTTTGGTATATCAACAAACAGGGCGGAACCAAGTCCTACCCCTTGTGTCGAGAAGCGCTCAGACTATGGCAATGGGCGATCTCCTCTCATCGGTTTCTGGTAGCAACGCATATCCCTGGAAAACCAACATTATAGCGGACAGATTGAGCAGAGCTATTCTCATGCCTCACGAGTGGTCTCTCAAGCAATCCATAGCGGAAGAGATTTTTCTGGAATGGGGTCGTCCATGTTGCTATCTTTCTGCTACTCCCCAAAACAGCAAATGTCCAGACTTCTTCAGCCTCTTCCTCTATCAGGCCATCCCCCCAGAGACGCTCTGACCCAGGATTGGCCCCAGGGACTTCTTTATGCCTTCCCTCCATTTCCTCTGATCCCTCAGGTGATCCAGAAAGCTACCGTTTGAGAGCCAAATTGATTCTCATTGCCCCTTACTGGCCTCGACAAGTTTGGTTCCGTTCCTCCATCATCACCTTTTGGTGCAGCCGTGGCATCTGGACCCAGTGCCAGATCTACTGATTCACCAATCTGGTCAGCTGCACCGGTCAATCCCTTCTCTCAACCTCACAGCATGGTTGCTCCACTTCCTTCCTTAGCCAGGCTTCCTTTGATCTCTAACCCAGTTAGAGATATCATAGTAGCTTCACTAAAATCCTCTACCAGGAGGATTTACACAAGCAAATGGAACGTTTCTCTTATTGGGCTAAGGCCCAAAATATTGATCCTTTTACTGCCCCTGTTCAGGCAGTTCTGGACTTCTTAGCAGAGATTTTTCATGCAGGCTCCTCTTCTTCCACAGTCAGAGTTCAGTTGGCTGCTATTTCTAATTTTCATGTCGGGATAGCAGATCATAATATTATGTCCCATAGGCTCTGCAGGGCCTTCTTGAAAGGAATTTTCCTACTAAAGCCTCCAATCAGGAATCCTCCTCCTCAGTGGGATCTAAATTTAGTGCTGACATCCTTGATTCTTCCCCCCTTCGAGCCAGCTGTTTCTTGTTCCCTAAAATATCTTTCTTGGAAAACGTTATTCCTAGTGGCTATTACATCTGCCAGAAGGGTGTCTGAACTTCATGCTCTTTCGGTTCGACCCCCCTATTTGATTTTTCACAAAGACAGAGTATCTTTGAGAACTAATCCATCCTTTTTACCTAAGGTCGCTTCAAAAAACAATCTGAATCAATCCATTGATCTCCCTGTATTTTTTCCTAACTATTCAGATAGAGCTGAACAAAAGCTACATTATCTTGATGTCCACCGTCAGCTTAGATATTATTTGGGCAGAACAAAAAAATTTAGAAAATCTGATCAACTTTTTGTTTCCTATGCAGATAATAAAAAAGGCCTTCCTGTTTCTAAAGTGACTTTGTCCAGATGGCTTACTTCGGTCATCACTGAAATTTATACGATCAGGGGAAAACAGCTGTGCTCAAAACTTAAAGCACATTCAACTAGGAGTTTAGCTACTTCTACAGCCTTTCAAGCTAGACTACCTTTGGACACTATTTGTGCAGTGGCCACTTGGGCCACTCCTCACACTTTTGTTTCCCATTACAAATTGGACTTGGCCTCCAGGGACAGAGCCAGTTTTGGCTCTACAGTCCTCAAGAGTTTGTTCCATTGAGCCACCCAGGATAGAGGTGCTAGGGACGCGGTCCCATCAAGCAAGAATGAAGGCGAGATTGACAACTTAACATTAAGAAGTTATGTACCTACCATAACGTTCCATGTTAGTTGTCTTCTCTCGCCTTCTTTCTTGCGACCCTCCCTCCTTCCCCCTGGCCTGGACAGACCTTGTATAAGAAACTATTATGCTAAAGACCATTCAGACCTGGTCCTTTTTCCATCTGTAAGTTTCTTCTTCCTTTGGGAAGTATTTTATGCTTGGTGTTATTGCCCTTTGTCAACAAACGAGATCTGGGTACTTACTGCCTTGCATCATGGGATATGGGGCTGCCTCGAGCTGGTAAAAGGAGTTCTCGAGCTAAAGCAAGTGCCGAGTTGGAGCCGAGGATCGGCTCCAAACCCATCAAGCAAGAAAGAAGGCGAGAGAAGACAACTAACATGGAACATTATGGTAGGTACATAACTTCTTATTATTACCTATCCAGCAAGCAATAAAGGACTTATCATTACAATTTCAAACCTTTGGTGACTCATTAAGCCAAATAATATCCAGAATGGAAAAATCTGAGTCCAAAATAATAGAAAATGAAATAAAATAGACTCTATTTCTCAAAGAACTGAAGCCCATGACAAAGAAATACAAAACTTACAAGCAAAAATAACAGACCTAGAAGTAAGATCTCGAAGGAACAATATCATCATCAGAGGAATACCTGAAACTGTACCTCATAACAACCTAACACCAACAATCAAACAAATATTAAATTTCCTGGTAAAGGAACCTGAAGAAATACAGCAAATAACAATAGAGAGAGCCCACAGAGCCCTGAGGGAAATGCAAACACCACTGAAACCAAGACCTGTCTATATTAAAATATTAAACTATCAAGATGTAAATAAAATCATACTGGCAGCAAAGAAAAAAAGGCATACTCACCTGGAATAATAATAAAATCTCCTTTGCTCAAGACCTCCCAATACAAATAAGACAAGCAAGACAACTACTATCTCCATACTGCAGGTTCCTAATAGGAAAAAAAAAATCATATTCCAGATGAAATATCCAAATCAGTTAATCTTCTACATCAAAGAAGTTAAATACATGGTCGCTAACCCCAAATAGGCAAAAGAGACATTCCTGGCCATTTTCAAGTAAATCCTATCTTCAGAAGCAAAATAAATTCACAAAAAATGATAAACGACCCTTGGGTGAAGAAACATCCCCATTCACGAGCACTCTAGCTGGGATCCAACTCTGAAAGCATCCCCTTGCTGTCTAGGCCCTTAAATCCACGAAGTGAGCCATGAGGAACACAGGAAAAGGAAGTACAGCCTGGATAGGAACCAGAAATCAACTGCCATTTCCGATGCACGAATATAGGAAGAAACCTCCTTCTGGGACACTGGTCTGCAAAATCGGTCCCCCTATGATTTTGAGGGCTCCATTAAAAAGAACAGTCAGACAAAATGGATCTCAGCAAGCTCCAAAAGATTTTACTGCCTGAAAAATGAAAATTGATCTGCACCAACTAAAAGAAGAAAGCTGCACCAGATATGTCAACCAACTTGCAAGCAAAACCTTGAAGAAATAAGGTACTGTTGAACTGAACCATTCACTAAAACAGTACACCCAGTACTGTGAAGGTGAATGAAAATCCAGCCTTAAATAATAGGCAAAAAATAAACTGTCAGAAACAGGCTAGCTCATAGATTAATATTGAAAAAAAAAAGGAAAAAAATGTTAAATGTTTTATGTAAATACTAGAAATGTGTTAAAAGATCCTGGAGAGAAGTAATCTCAGGAAAATAGTAAAATAACCTAACAATCATGGGATAATGTAAACATAGCCTTAATATGCTAACTATAGCAGAAGGACTGTTTGGCTAAGCTGTTTTTTTTTCCGTCTATGTATGTACTTCCTACCCCTGATAAATAGGTGCCAAGTATATATTTTATAACCCACACAGATTGATGTGGAAAAACATTACAGGCACCAAAGAAGGCCGAAATCTGAATAAGTAAAGGGGAGGAAAAAGAAGTCAAATGAAAGAAAATGTAAAAATGACAAGATTGACTGTTTAACAATATTACTATGGTACATATATTGCTATAATTTACTAAGGAATGTATATTAATATGCTGTTTTAAAAAAATACTATTAGAAAGAATTAGTCACAAGACAAAAACAATACATGCTGTACCTTAAATGCAATACCATAATTGTATATACAGTATGTTGGAAGAGGCTAGGGACATTAAGTAGCAGTGTTTGTTGAGCTTTGTCCGCATTGTATATAGTAACACAGGGGAGATACTATGGATTAAATCTATATTTAAAAACAAAACACATTCCAAGATTAGACGTAAAGGTAAACCATATAACAAACCCCCCCGATTATTCCTGGTCCAGGGATCTAGTGGTTAGGCACAGAGTAGGGATGGGGATGAATAGATGCTTTCCTAAACCATCACACAGTAACACATACAAAGATAACAAAACAAAACTAATATACATGACATATCTAAGGAATACACCTAAGGAATAAATGTGGGAAATAGAATCATGGAACGTTAAAGGGCTCCAAAACAAGAAGAAAAAAAAACTGTTCTTACAACTTACATTAAAAACCACAGCCAACCTCATACTAATACAAGAAACACACTTGACTGCCGAACAATGGGCAGAAATTAGCAGAAAAAATGGATAAGTCAAATCATAGCTTCAGAGGGAAAAACAAACAGTGCTGGGGTGGCCATAATAATTAAAAAGCAATTTAAGGAAAAAATACTTAAAACCAAAGCTGACAAGGAGGGAAGATGGTATTACTTAACATTTATTAGTCCTACAATACCAAAACCTGTAATGGTACTTAATGTTTACGCACCTTGTAATAACCAACAACACTTTTTTATGTCATTATACCCAACCTTAAACGAATTTAAAGATCACTACTTAGTGATTGGAGGTGACTGGAACACATATCAAAACCTAGAAAAGGATAAATCTAATCTGACCAAATCACATAATAAACAAGCCACATTAGCCCTTAATGAACTCAAACAAGATTTCAAACTATATGACCCTTTAAAATATGGGAACAGTGAAGATAAAACAGGGAAATTCACATTTTATTCTCAATGCCACAAAATGTTGTCAAGGATAGACTTCTTCTTAATTTCTGACATATTCATTAACATGGACCCAGCAATAACTATACATACCAGGTTCTTTTCAGATCACTCCAAAATCACACTGAACATTAACTGGGACAAAAAGATATATTTAGAGAACAGGGGTCATAATTAGTCATTAAACCCTAATTTACTTTCCAAAATGGATGTAATAAAAGAAACAGAAGCAATACTAAAAATAGCTCTTACAAATATTACTAACTCCCAAGTACCATCTGACATAGAATGGGCTGCAACCAAAGCACAAGTTAGAGGATTGTTTATCAAAAAAGCAGCATACTATAAAAAAATACAACTGAAAGAGGAACATACATTGAAAGGGAAAATGGAGCATCTTGAAAAAGAACTAATAAATAACCCCAAGAATTAAACAGAAGCAGAACTTTTAAAACTGCAGAGGGATCTATATATGTTAGAAATCAGGAACCTATCTTTTTATGAAGCCAGAATGTTAGCCACTTATGCAGAAGAAGCTCAAATACCATCTAGAACTCTGGCCAGAATTATTTCCCAACACAAAAATGCCTCCAATATATCAGAAATAAACTACAGAGACAAAAACTACACAAAAAATGAAGACATTATTAAAGCATTTTAACAAATATACTCTCAAATATATGGAGCACAAATACTACAAACCTCAAAGGAAGATAGAACTCTTTTCCTTCAAAAACTGAAATTCCCTAAACTAAATTTAGACCAACAAAAAAAAAAACTAACTGAACCGATATCCATCAGTGAAATTATTACAACAATCAAACACTTAAAAGCACATAAGGCTCCGGGTCCGGATGGACTCGCATCAGAAGTTTACAAAGCATTTTCCCCCTTGATAGCCAAACTACTATACTATACACTGAATTACATAATAAACTATAAAATAAATGATATCCACTTTAATGCCTCTAAACCATCTTTATATTAAAAGAACACACAGACCACAAAAATCCCGATAGCTACAGACCCATCTCCCTCTTAAATATAGATACTAAAATATTTACCTCTGTACTTGCAAACAGAATGAAAAATCTGATAGAGAAAATCACCTCCCCAGAACAATCCGATTTTACTCCACATAGACAGACTAGTGACAATACATTAACATTAGATGCACTAACATCTTACGCTAACCGATGCAATATCAACATCTGCACAATGGTAGTGGATGCCCACAAGACATTTGATAGGGTTAATCTAGAATTCTTACTCCAAACACTACCCTACTTTAATATACCCAATAACTTCATTCAGATCATCCAAATTATCTACAGCAACCCATACACATCTCTATATATAAATAAAACTTGGTCAAATAGGATTCTAATAAAAAATGGAACAAGACAAGGATGTACAATATCACCCTTCCTATTTAACCTATACCTAGAGCCACTCTTTCTATACGTTAAACAAAACACATACCACAATCCTCCATCAACACAAAACTACAAAATATACCTCACTGCATTTGCAGATGATCTGAACATATACTGCACTACACCAAATTCAGATATAAACAAAATAATAGCTGCAATTGAACATTTCTTGACTATGTCTAACTACAAACTAAACCTCAATAAAACTAATATTTTCCCCCTAAAAACACCCAAACTCATCTCACTAATACCATTATTAAACACAATAAAAATAAAAGAAGAAACTAAATACCTGGGAATCACCTTTTTCCAGAATAACAAAGACTTCTACCAACACAATGTAAACCTTAAATGGCAAAACATAATGCAAGACTGTAAAAGATGGAACAACCTAAAACTACCATTCTTGGCCAAAGTATCAATAATCAAAATGAACATATTACCTAGACTAATGTATATCTTTATGACATCACAGCCAATAATACATAATAAATTCTTCAAACAAATTCATACCTTCCTTGCAAAATTGATATGGGAACCCAAAAAAAAAAAAAACAGAATCTCCTATCCAAAATTAACACTCCCCAAAAACAAAGGAGGACTAAATTTACCAGATTTTAAAATGTACTACTCGATCATTAACACTAACAGAATATTAAGAATAGCTGAACATAACCCGTCAATGGAAAACAGGTCTCCTCTTTGGGTGACAATCTATTACAGATATATTAAAGCTCTAGGTTTCAACCCCAAAGCACTTCCATTCCTGAATCAGAAAGAAATCCAAATTTATAACATTATAGAGCCCCTAAAACATTCTAATAACTTAGCACGAAAACTCTTTCAATTCTTGAACCTTGGACAAGCCATGACAATACTGCAACCCCTTCATAAAAACCCAAATTTAAAAATAAACAATAAGATGCTGGACTTAGTCCCTTTTCTCAGATTGAAAGATAAAACAATCCAAGATATTTATCCTTACCTTAACTGCTCAATACAAGAAATGAGGACCAACTTAAACCTCTCATAATCACACATAATAATACTAAGACAAATCAAAGAACTGTGTTTCAGTTAACTCCAAAATGCTACTGTGACCAATGGTGACATGGAAACTTGTAGCGGGTTTTGAAAAACTATTATCACAACAAAGAAAGCTATTACTAATTCATATAAAATGATAAATGAAATCAAATATCAGAAAGACCTCCTCTTCTCTAACTACTGGAGAAAAATTAAACCATCCATAGATGATCAGCAAATAAGCCAGGCAATCAAACACTGAAGATTATACCCCTCAAAACGTTAGCATACACTCAGCTCATGATCAGTAATACTGCATATTTTACACCTGCAATCCTACACAAATTTAACACATCAAAATCACCTTTCAGCCCACACTTTAAGGACCAGATAGCTGACTTAATCCATGTATTCTGGAGCTGTAAATGTGTCTATAAACTCTGGAACTCTCTCAAGGTACAATTACAAAAAATGGGTTATCAAACATCAACATTAACTTGGGAATTCACTCTATTACACATTCTCCCACCCAACATACCAAGAAAACAAGTAAATACACTTTTAACAATCTTCCTACTAATGAAACTGTCTATAGCTTCTAAATGGCTAGATATGATAAATATCCCTTGCGATGGTTTTAAACAAGTAGCTATGCAACACCTTTTAGCTCATAAAATAGCATTAGATCAAAGAAACAAAAACATGAAATCCAGAGAAATTTGGGAAGAAACATTTAACATCATATTAGCATAATTCGTCACACAGCAACTTAGAAATACACTCTAATGGAACCGAAGAACACATACAAGTTCAGATATTAAATAATAACTTGGATATTACGAATGTAAACACTGTCTATATACCTGTGGAATTAACAGTGAAAGCATCTATGTACATAGTGTAAATAGATATGTTGTACGACCTATATCCTGTGGTATTGATATCAATGTTTAACATATATATACGGTCATGTTGTAAGATGGTTTTTATCTGTAACATTTATTAATGTAAAAAGAAAAAGAAAAATTATTGGAAAAAAAAAAGAAATTCTAGTCTTTTCCAGAAAATAAGATTTCCAAAAATGGATCAGAACTATCTCCACCCACCACCTGCCAAAACTCAATGTCTTTATCACCTCTTACTACTATAAACTTCATGGTCTCATAATCTGCAGTCACACTATATTTACAACCGAAAAACATGGTTACCTAGCTGGGCAACTGCAGAAATCCCTGACTAGCATTTCACTTATTAATGTTACTGACTCCTTGATCAGCTGGCATGCTAACTACCAGGCTTCAAGCCTGAAACCAGTGGATACATTTGGAGGCCAGTAAGTAGCCATTTGGGGCCAGTAAGTAGCCCTTAAAGTTTCTCATGGATCTTCTTCCCTTATGATGCATATAGACAATATTGTTCACAGGGTTGCTCCTGTAATTTCTTTAAAATAATGAGTAATTTTAGATGTGGCATTAAAGCATAACATTAAGAATGAAAATTATATAGACAGTATGTCCTTATTATGTGGAATGCAATGGTTTACGGGCTAAAAATTGATTACACTGATAGATGTATTGTACAAATGACATTAGAATGATTATTCACAAAAGACTGCATTTTGGATAGATATTTAGAGTATGGTGAGTTATGCTGTATGTTGGCATGGAATCCATGGGACCAGAGAGAATGAGGCCAACAGAGCAATGCAGCTATGCACTAGGAACTAAGTAACAGAGGGGATTTGTACCTGCAAGTCTCTGTGAATTTCAGCCTCTGTCAGTTATTTCTGTTAAATCAATTGTGGATTTCATGGAAAAAGTGAGATAAAGTTCACTTAACATAAAACTTATTTTCTGTTGTAACAGAAATGGCTTTTTCTTTCCCAGTTTGATGAAGCTGATGGGCAAAAGGCAAAGCACGTGTCTTCATGATGTGAAAGTAATGTACACTGACAAAATTAAGTAAAGGTTGGGGTTATCAAAGCAGAGGCATATGTATAGAAAGGTACTGCAAGGCATGGATGCTTCAAAAGAAATTGTCCTGGAGGCAATTTAAAAATATTGGATGCATTTGTTAGTTCAAGCAATACAGAAACATCAGCAGTGTGATGAGATCAGACAAGGCTTTAATTTAAATCAAACAGAATATAATAATGCACAAATGGAGCATAAAGAGTTCATTGCATCTTGTGAGAAATAGCAACATGAAGTGAAAGATTAGGTTTCTGCAACAGAAATTAATTAGGATACAGTCACTCAGGCTTCACTCAAAATAAGTACATGGATCAAAAATCAGCAATAAGCTTTATTATAAGTGTTTGAAAAGCAAAGAAGGATCTTATTGCAGTTTATAGGTGCAAGAGTTTCAGGAGAATTTTCTATCAGATAGTAAAATAATAAAACAAAGCAAAAAGGAAACTAACGATAAGAAGCAAAAACAAAAGGTGCCAGTATTCTGGTTTGGGTAATACTTTTAAAGCAGATACAGATATTAAAGAATACGAAAGAATATTAATGAATATTAAAGAATGTTACTAAGGGAAGATCCCATAGAGCCACAGAAATTAAAAAAACAATTTATACAAACAGACCTGCAAAAGAGAAACAAATGGATAATACATTGTATAAAAAGTAAAAGATCTCAGACTATTTAGACATTTTCTGGGAGGTGAGAGTTGTCTCTGCAGTGGGTTAAATGCATAGCTATTTCATTCTTATGCACATCAGCATTTGGGAACCACAGACAATGTTGCTGCACTTTGCCCTGAAAAGGCAGCATTGTCAGCATCCCTTTGTCTTTCCTCTGCAAACACAGTATTGACTAAGGTGTTTTTCAAGGTTGCCAGTACCTTGCAGTATTCAGACCTTCTGGTCTTTCACTGCTTAGATGACTGGCTGTTGCTGGGTACCTCCCAGCAATTTGTATGTCTGTCTCTTGGATGAGCTCTTCCATGGCTACATTCCCTGGAAATCTGTATAACTGTAGAGGTCCTCCCTTTCTTGAAATCCTGCATCACCATCATAGTAGTCTAGTGGAATACTGCCTAATCCCATGCCTTTCTCCTGGTTAAAATTCTCCAAGTCTTTTGGGTTTTGTAATACCATGGCAGGAATGGATCCCATTCCTAAGTCAGAGTATAATTAAAGATGATGAAATTAGTATTGTTTCAATCTTTGATGTTAGACAAATGTGCTCTTCACAGCACCAGCAATGTGCCCAGAACTGTCTCCTTCTGCAAATCATATGGAATTGCTTGTACTAGTAGCATATCTAAGTAACCGTAGATGCATTTTTATTAGATCCATTGCTCCTGCCACTAGTGGAACTGTCTGGGTATCTTTCTTTCACTTTGATGTAATTTCTGCCTGCAAATCCTGATATTTTATAATTTTATGTCTCTCTCTCTCTCTGTACTTGAAACACTCTAATGTCTAGGTACAGCTATTTCAATGATCAATGCTACTTTTGTCTTTTTTCATGGACTATTATATTTTGATTTCCTGCATTTGTTTTTGGAACTGATGGTAATGGGTGATACCATATGTACACTTAATCATTCTCTGTAATGCTTTGGGGTTCATGTTTCCAGTGCTTCTCAGCTACTTCTGGGAACTGGAAGTTATGGATTACACTACATGAGATTGACATAAAGAAAACCATATTACTTGTGCTGTTAATTTGCAAGGCATGAAGTTTGCTATGTGGCACAGCATAAAATATGTTCTCATTTTGGCTCAGATACCCACCTATTTTAGGTGTCTGAACTGTCAGAGTTAACAATGTAGATGGTATGATCATTGTATTAAAAACTCTGTGATGGTTTGTAGTATATCGGTAAAGAAAAGAGATGTTTGCATAGATTGTCATGCCTCTCATTCAAACATTTATTTTCATACATCTCTCGATGGGAAGTTTGGCAGATGTATTTGTCAAGAAATAAGCTGCCACTGGGTTGCTTGGCAATAATAAAAAGGACAGGGAATAGGAGGAAGCAACAGAACTGTAAACAAACAATGTCCAAAACTGGAGAATGAGGTTGATGAAGTAGACAACATGCAGAATACCCACTCAACAAAAGAAGATTGGCTCAAGTCACCAAGAAATGTGAAGAATTTTTTTAATTAGACAAAGCAATTAAATTCTTACCAGGATTTTCACCGGTACTCTTGTCTATCTGCACTGATCCCATCTCAGAGTTGATGCTCTGGCCTCAGTTCATCTCTCCTTCATAAAGGTATTCTTCACAGTCTGGACCTTCTTTCAAGTCCCCCTGTGCTAATCTTAACCCTGCCACTGTCTCTAACCTTAGCCCTACATTTTATCTTGGAACAAACTTCCCATAACACAACAAATTGAAATGCTACTCCACATTGAAATACTCTTACAAACTATGACCTAACCCATACCCTAACCTGCAATCACACACACACTCACGCGGACACACACACACACACACACACACACACACACACACACACACACACACACACACACACACACACACACACACACACACACACACACTCCCACCCCCTTAAGCTCTACATATGCACTTATAGCTGAAATTATGTGCATTTGATGCATATTTATTCTTATAAGGGCACACTACAAAAATTCAACTAAATGAATATTCAACCATTATTACACAGATCACTGCAAACATGCAAAAACATTTCTTAATATTATATTGGAAGCATTGTTATCTTTAACCATCTCCTGCCTTATTATAAACGTTTCAATTCCAAGACAGCTTCTACACATAGAATATCTGTTTATACCTAACTATTTGCAATGGAGAGTTCAGCACAGTAGAACTTTAGAACATAATTCAAACTTACAGTAGGACTTCCAAGATGGCTCCATGTTGAGTAACAGCTTAATTCTAGCTCTTCTAGTATGAAAACAGAAACTTAGCAGAGAAAATGAATAGATTTGTATTTCTAGTAAATTTCAATAACTGGCTAGTAAGTGCACTGCCTGGATGCCAGGAAAAAAGAAATAGAGGACCTGAAGGAAACTAAGCTACAAAAGTAGAGGAAAAACAATGACTGAGAAAGGTACTGCAGCTGTTTAGCAAAAAGCAGTGTAAGCTCCAGACATGACTTATCAGCAGAAGGAGTTGTTTCAGACAAGACTAACATAGAAAGACAAAGTACTAAAAGTGGGAGGCAGCAGAGTGTTTGTAGAGAATGATTATTCATTGTACACTAGGCAGAAGAGGAGTATATTTATTCCACTTTTCAGGGAATGTCAAAAAGCAGGCATAAGATTCAAACTACTGTTCCCAGCTGTCTTCAAAATGTTCTTCACTGGAGGGACAAAATCATTTTTTGATGAAGTACATGCTAAAGAGGAAATACAAAAGTTTGTCTAGCAAAACGTGAGCTTTGAAACAGAAAGAAATTCTACTTCTTGTTCTTCTGATAATAAAGAACACAGAAACTGTACCAGTAAAACATTTTCCAATGCTTCAATGGAAAATGCTTGGGGGAAGGGAAAAAAGCACACGAGTCTACTAGAAGAATCAAGAGTATGTTGGAAATTATGCAGAGATGGAATTTGGGAGATGGAAATGAACAGGAATAAAACCGGTAATGTGGAAATTGACAAATGTGGGATTACAAAGCAATAATTATATTTGTAGAACATGACAGAACAAGAAAATCTGGAAATATTGGACTCTTTTGGACTTTGTAAAACTTGTAAGGGACTCTAAAGCATATGCCCTATTTCATGTCAATAATGTTTGGAAAAATATCTAGGAGAGGGAAAGAGGAGAGAGAAAGTAAACTGTATGTAAAACATTTTTTTCTTACTGGTACTATTTTTATAGTGCATGATTTTCTTTGCATGCATAAAGTAAAGTTTCCTCGGTTAGTTTTAAGTGTGATGGGATACTAACATAAGCAGGTGCTCCTGTTTTTTGTCTTTTTTCTTTCTCCTTGTTCAGTTTTAAGAGATGTAGGCACTGTAATGTAAAAATAAGAACAAAAGTCAGGTTAAAAGAGCATGACAAAAGAACAGTTAGTGTGCTTTTTCTCATTCTTGCATGGAGAATGACTAGATTAGTGCCATTAGCATGATCTAGTCACAAGTTTTAAGAGAAAACAAGTAAATAAAAAATAATATTATAAGGCTTTTTCTAACAAATAAATGTATGCTGAGTAGCAATTTTTGTATCTGGTCCTCATGTCCCCAGGAGACAATCTGATAAAGAGAAATGGCTAGGAGATAATGTTCTCTGAAAGCATTCAAGTGTTTACTCTGCTGGTAGAGCTACAAAGATAAGACAAAACCAGACAGCAATTAGTTGAAGCACAAGCTGCACTATGTGTTTTAGCATGGATGACCTTTCATTTAGGTTAACTCGTGTGTGGGTGTGGCTGTCAGTTTTAAACATTTGTTCCTATTCAGTATTTGAAGATGTACATAGTTTTGTGTGTTATTATTAACTTAATAGGTTTAACGGGAGTATTGGGGGTGTGTTTTTTTGTTTGAGGGCTTTCAATAGAACAAAAAGTTTTGTAAGATATGACATAGGCTCAAATGGATATGGCAAGAAACACCTGATTAAAAGATCAACCTGCCAAATAGTGTATGCACGTGATACAAAAGCTGGAACTAGACATTTAACAAAAAAGCTGTTATGCATAAAAGGTGGGAATAATAACTTTTTAATACAATGATACTTTCTGTAATGTCTGTAGATATCAGTGGTCTCACAGATAAATACAGAAAAGAAAGTGTAGTGAACTAATTTAAAAAAAAAAACTAGAGTGCAAATAGCTATGCTACAAGAAACACACTTGGAAAGAACTAAACATGTAGATTTTATAAAGAAAAGAAGGGTCTATAGTAGATAATCTAAGCTTTAGGTAATTGAATACCTAAAGCTCGACACCTAAACAGTGAAAGCTGTAAACCGTGAATGGCCACTTCTGTGAATTTTTCGCTTGGCCGGAACAAAAAAAAAACAAACTTTCAAACCCTAATTGAGTGAGGGGCTTCACCCCACACCCCCATGTGGCAGGCTGTGCCCCCACATCCCCCCTAACTAAATATACCAACTCCGAGATCACTGTACAGTGGAGAAAAGGGCAGATTCCCGATAATGGGCAAACAGATTTTTTTCCCTATGAAGAAATTCGCAGAAGTGGCCGTTTCGCAGTTTACAGCTTTCGCTGTTTAGGTGTCAAGCTTTAGGTATTCGATTACCTAAAGCTTCGACTATATGATATAGACCATTTCAGGATGGCTATTCAGTGGAATACGTGGGACAAAGGAAAATAGCAATACTTATACTAATTGCAAGAGGACCTCCAATAGTGGTAGAAGAAGATAAAAAAGATAATAATGGTAGATTTGTAATACTAAGGGGCTACTGGCAAGGGAGAATGATCACAGTGGAATGTATTTATATTATACCTAAAACTGCTATAATGGAGCTTAAGTAAATTCTGGGAGAAATAACCAGCTTTCAGCAAGGAATATTACTTATAGGTGGAAATTAGAATTTGATTTGCAACAGTGAACATGTGTCTGTGGGGTAGAAGTAAAAATATAACAAAGGAGAGTAGATTTGTTTGAAGAAATTTGTGGAAATATTTAGCATGAAAGATGTGAATTCAGTATTAGATGTTCAGAATGAATTTACATATTATTCCCCAAGATACGGAAAGTGGGCTAGGCTAGACAGAGTTTACATTTCACAGGAACATGTACATTTAATTGAAGGTCTTGCTACGCAGCTAATAACTATTTCAGATCATGTGCCAATCATAACTGAAATAAAAACTCAGGGTAATGAACTAAAAATGAGACACTGGTGCTTTCCCACCTATCTGTTGAAAAGAGAGGAATTTAAGCAATGGATAATGGAAATTATTTATGAGCTATTAGAGAAGATAGAAATTTCTTCTGAAAGTATAGTTAACAAGTGGGATAAAATTAAAATAGAGTTTAAAAATAGGGTGGAAATAAAAGAAAGGGAGATATGGTTAAGAAGTAACAATAATTATTTAGAGGGACTGACAAATGTTAAAGTATTGTGAAATAGGAGGAATCTCACAGAACAAGAAGAGGAGCAACTGCAAAATGCTAAACAGAAAACAATGGATTATCTCAATAATATGCATGAGTTTAATGAGATTGCTGTTAAGCAACTGTTTTTTGATAAAACTCTTGAGCACAAAAACTTTTAGCACATCGACTCAGGCAACAGAAATTAGAAAGGGCCGTAGTCATGCCTATGGAGCTTATAACAAATAAGATAATGAGAGATCCTACAGAAGTAGTAGAAATATTTTGGAAATTCTATGAAAGTCTGTATAAACAGAGAAATATGGAAATTAAGAAAAGGTACAAATTGAAATGTTTATGGAAGAATTAAATATACCAAGGTTAGAGGTAGACCAGTCTCAATTTATAATGATTAGGATAAGAGGAGATGAGGTAAAAATGGTGATGTATAACCAATCTACAGGAATGTCCCCAGGTATCAATGGCATTCTGTGGAAGTTTGGAAGCTAGGAGTGAAAAAAAACTGATAAAGATCTGGACGATTTTGCTTAATAGTATTGTAAGAGGAGAAGAACTACCAACATCCTGGAAGAAAGCAGTGGTAGCTGTAATACACAAGGTGGGTAAAGATCCATTAGATCCAGCTTCATACAAGCCCATTTCAATACTAAACCATGATTATAAAGTGTTTATGTCTATAATAGTAAAAGAATGGCAAAAGTGATGCCAAAATTGATGGATATGGATCTGTGTGTGTTTTGTGGAGGGGAAGCAAACTTTTAACAATGTTAACAGAACATTGATAATCCGGAGGGAAGCAGAATGTAATAAAATACCACTGATGTTGGTGGGTCTTGGTGCAGGAAAAGCATCTGATAAAGTAAGCTGGGACTTTATGAGCAGGGCAGCATTCGGTTATAAAATTATAAAATTGATTAGGAGGATATATGAGGGATCTGAGGGGAAAATTAAAGTGGGTGGGTTCCTCTCTGATAATTTCTGCTTGAGCAAAGAGGAACTAGGCAGGGGTGTCTTCTTTCCCCAAGGTAATTTGCATTATATTTAGAACCATTGGCAAAGAAAATACAGGACTCTGAAATTCAAGTATATAATTGGTATGGTAGTCATGAAAAGATGGCTTTATTTGCAGATGGTATCATTTTATACCTGATCTTCTTCTTCTTTCAGCTGCTCCCATTAGGGGTCGCCACAGCGGATCATCTGTTTCCATCTTGCTCTGTCACACCAGCCACCTGCCTGTCCTCTCTCACCATATCCATAAACATTATCTTAGGACTTCCTCTTTTCCTGTTACCTGGCAGCTTCATCCTTAACATCTTTTTCCCAATATACTCTGCATCCCTCCTCAGCACATGTCAAAACCAACATTATCTTGCCTCTCTGGCTTTGTCTCCAAACCTTCCAACCTGGGCTGGCCCTCTAATATACTTATTCCTAATCCTGTCCACCCTTGTCACACCCAGTGCAAATCTTAACATCTTTAACTCTACCACGTCCAGGTCTGACTCCTGCCTTTTTGTCAATGCCACTGTCTCCAACCCATATAACATAGCTGGTCTCCCTACCCTCTTGTAGTCCTTCCCTTTCACTCTTACTGGTACTCATCTGTCACAAATCACTCCTGGCACTCTTCTCCACTCACTCCATCCTGACTGTTCTCTCTTCTTCACCTGTCTTCCACACTCACCATTACTCTGAACTGCTGATTCCAAGTATTTAAACTCATCCACCTTCGCCACCTCTACTCCCTGCATCCTCACTATTCCTCTATCCTCCCTCTCATTCACACACATATATTCTGTCTTAGTCCTGCTGACCTTCATTCCCCTTCTCTCTAGAGCATATCTCCACCTCTCCAGGGTCTCCTCCACCTGTTCCCTACTCTAACTACAGATTACAATGTCATCTGCAAACATTATAGTCCACGGGGACTCCTGTCTGATCTCGTCTGTCAACCTGTCCATCACCATTGCAAATAAGAAAGGGCTCAGAGCTGATCCTTGATGCAATCCCACCTCCACCTTAAATGCATCTGTCACTCCCACTGCAGACCTCACTGCTGTCAAACTACACTCATACATATCCTATACCACTCTTACATAATTCTCTGACACTCCCGACTTCCTCATACAATACCACAACTCCTCTCTAGGCACCCTGTCATATGCTTTCTCTAAGTCCACAAAGACACAATGCAACTCCTTCTGACCTTCTCTGTACTTCTCCATCAACACTCTCAGACCAAACATCGCATCTATGAAATCATACTGCTGATCACTAATCATCACCTCCCTTCTTAACCTAGCTTCCACTACTCTTTCCCATAACTTCATGCTGTGACTGATCAATTTAATCCCTTTGTAGTTACTACAGCTCTGCACATCACCCTTATTCTTAAAAATCGGTACCAAAACACTTTCTCCATTCCTCAGGTATCCTCTCACTTTCCAAGATTTCATTAAACAATCTAGTTAAAAACTCCACTGCCATTTCACCTAAACACCTCCATGCTTCCACAATTAGGTGACCTGGACCAGCAGCCTTTCCATTCTTCATCTTTTTCATAGCTATCCCTACTTCCTTCTTGCTAATTCACTGCACTTCATGATTCACTATCCGTACATCATCCAACCCAAAACATATATTATTTTATACCTGATAAAATCAGAAAAGGATGTTATAGTGTTGTGGAAAATTTAGAGACAGTTTCAAATCTTTTCAGGATACAAAATTAATGAAGCTAAAACAAAGGCAATAGCTGTAAATTATATACCCACACACAAATTGGTTCAGCAGTGTCTATATTTATGGGGGTATGATAAAATGAAGTATTTAGGAATATGGATTATAAATGACTCCAGTGTATCAGCTAAGACTATGTGAGAAGAGACTAAACAAAAAATGCAAAAACTGAGAAATTGGATGCTCTATTATATGGCTGTGGATAATAAGATACAAGTAGTTAAAATGTTTTTAGTCCCTTTAATCTTATGCACAGGTCAGGCATATTTTTATCAACCAGAAGAGAAGTTGTGTATAGCAATTAATAAAGAGCTCAAGAGAGTCAAGGGGGATAAGTTGATTCTTCCAATAGAACAAGGCGAGATCAGGACAATTTGTCCCCAGTGCATTTGGATAGGGTCTATATTATGTGACTGAAGAATCTCTTCTTCAAACACACAACAGTCAGCACATATACAGAGAATGCTGTAAACCATACACAGCCACATCATCAATTTTTTTCCTTGGGAAAAATTCACATGGCCGTAAAATAAAAAAACAAACTTTAAAACACTAATTAAGTGGGGTGATTCACCCCCGCACCCCTAACTAAATATACCAACTCTAAGATCACTCTACATTGAAGAAAATGGCAATTCCTGATCACGGCCAACTGAATTTTTTCCAGAGGAAAAAATTTGAGGACGTGGCCATTCGCTGCTTACAGCGTTCGTTGTATATCTGTCGATTATTATGTGTTCAAAGAAGAGGTTCTTCGATCACATAATATAGACCCTTTGGATATACTTTCATATGAAAATTTACATTTATTGTATATGAAAATAGCAGTTGGACTGTTTGATCCCAGGTGATTTGACCCTGGACTATTTCACCCCAATTAAATTTAATTAAGGAAGTTAATATATTAACATTTTCATCATTAAAATCATAAGAAATCAACAATAATATTATTATTTTATTCAGATCAAATGTTAATTTCTTTACATATTTAATATTTTTTAAATGTATTTAATTTAATTAATAACAGTTTTAGCATGTTTGTAATAAATTTAATCAGTCCAACTGAATATATGAATACATGAATGTATTGGAGATAAGCAAAGGAACCAAGGTATTAAGAGCAAATAACTAGTGAGGGAAAGGTAATAGAATGGGAAGATGCCAATAATTTATTTGGACTGCAAGTTAGAGATTGTCTTCCCTATCCAGGATTGATATCAGAGTACAGGCAAAGACAGAGAGAAAGAACTAATGGGGTCATAAAGAAAAGATCAGCGCTGGTAGAGTTTTTTGTAGAATGTAGAACAGAAGCCATGTTAAAAGGGAATGATTAGTACAACATATAAAATATTGCATTATAACTATAAGAATTAATTAGAGGAAATTAGAAATAATTGGGAAGAGAGATTGGCTAAGCAATTCAGAAAGAAACAGTGGGGTGGATATATGTTTGTCTCCCAAATATACAACAAAATTAGAATATTAGGATTTTGCGTGGTAATTTTTACATAGAAATGTTTATACCCAGGAAAACTCCAAATGTCTTTTTTCCTTGGGTAGACAGCAACTGTTGGAATTGTGATGGGGAAGAAAGAGATAATTGTGAACATATTTTCTGGGAGTGTAATGAGTTGGCAGAGTTTAAAGATTCTGTACAGATAACTCTATCAGATACTGTGTAAGCAAATTGGTTTAACTAGGGAAATGATACCGAATCAGAATTGCCTAGACATAGTAAGGCCTTTCTGAGTCTAATTATGGTGGCTTCTAAAAAAAGCAATTGCTAGAAAATAGAAATCAAAGTCTAGACCAACTGTACTAGAAGTAGTGAATATAGTAGCATATATAAAACTTCTGGATCTGGGATCTTTAGAAAAGGGTAGCAGCAAATTACATAGGGAAATTTTGGATATTGTGGAAATAATACATGCAGGGCAGGAATGGGTTTTAAAAGAAAGCAGGATTTGAATGAGCAATGTAATGTTTGACTGACAATGATTTGGTAATTTATAAGTGATGTATAATTTTTGCAATTAAATGATATCAGTATAGTTTGTGATGTAAAATGCTTACAACTAAGATTATGTCAATATGGTTTGTTTCCATTATGATTGCCAATGTCATAAGTGATAGTTTAATAAAGACGTTTCTTGTTTAAAAGAAAATAATTCATATTTGCAGTTAAGCAATAATCCAGGAATGGGTATGAGTAACACAGGATTTACCCATGACTGGGTATAGGTTACACAGGATTTACCCTTGGTTGGCATGGTTTTGAAGCCAACTCTATACAAATCCTGCATTACCCACAAACAGAAGTGGATTATTGCTTTTATACAATGGTATTATACAATAAAAATACTGTAGTGCTCTTCCACTGGCTACTGGTAGTTGGGGGCATCAAAAGTAAGTACTGAGCATGCTTTGTGGCTGCCCAGTACATTGCTATTGCTGCAGGTTTTTTTTGTCCACTGTTTTATTTTTTGTGGTGTGACTATGTGAGTTATGTAGACTTTAACAAAGTGTACTGATGTTTACCTCAAATTTTTGGTTTATCCTTTAAAAAAGCTGTTTTCTAGTTAATGATTGAGAATTAAATTCAGTAAGTAATGGGGACTTCTCTGTTTCAGGAGGCAAGAGGTTTGTAATTTATGCCATGGAGCTTTTCGTAAGAGCACTTCCGGTTATACAGTCGTGTATTTTTTAGTATATTGTATTGTTTTGAATACATAATATTGTTGAATATATTTTTTTGCAAATTCACCACTTAGTGGACAAAGTGAAATGATGGAACTTGTTCCTGTGAGGAATGCTCAATTTACTATGAGCACATAGATTGGTTTGTTTAATCAGTATGCAAGTGTTTAATAAATCAGTCCTTTTATTGTATAATATTGAATATAACACAAAGTATTTACTGACTGTTTCAGCATTTTTTTTCATCTTTATAAGATGCAGTATTCTTTCACTTTCAAATTGATTCCTGTCTGAAGTTCTAGTCTAGGATTTTACATGACTTACCAACAGAAAAATACAGAACATTTCAGAATCCAGCCAGTGCATCTGTCAAACTAAATGTAAAGTTATTTGAATTCAGTGACAGACACCAGCAATGTTTAGGCTTTGTCTTTTTTTTATACTTAAGCAGGCAGGAAGAAGAAGTACAGTATGTAATATTAAAATATTATTGCCCGTTAACCAAATCTCTTCATGTAATATTGTGTACTTAATACAAACTATTACCATATCGTGTGCAGATACAAAAACAACTGAAGATAAGCGTGCAAATATGCAGGTAGATGTTTTTATATTGGATATAATAGCTATACTCTAAATCAGGTGTATTAAATTCTTTCAATGTATCAAGCAAATGCTTGAATCATCAGATGTAATGTATAACTAAACTAGCTGCAAACCAGAAACAAATCATATATCAATAAAGACATATTTAAAACATGAAATATCCTTGTAATTCAGCTGATTTAAAATAAATGATGTGTAACTGGATTGTAATACATCAGTGGTATAAATACTTGCCTGATTTCACTGCCTGTTTAAGAATTTTGAGTGTTTAGATCATTAGAGCATGTATACAGCAATATACTTTCCCTCATATTGTTTTTTCTAAGAGCATATATAATGTGTATGCATGCCATCCCTGCAGGAAATGGCTATACTCTGAGTCTATCTTATTTTCTTGTTTCATTACCTTATATAAGAACTCAGGGGGTTGAAAGCTGAATCTTTGATTCATGGAGCTTACGTGTCTTGAGGAAGGTCTCTTCATCATCTTGAGGATACTGGGACATAGGAACAGAGAAATAATACCAGACAAACACTCACAAGGACAATAAGATGCTTAGCCATATACAACTTTAAGTAAATGCACTTAAAATCTTGCCTTCATTTATGAACAAAGTAAGTAAGAATGGCAGACACCATTGCAGTGGTTTGGGAATGAAGGATTGTATATGCTTTTCCTCTAAATCCATTGATCTCTTGCATCCTGATTTTAGGCCATTCACCTAATGGTCTGTTTTGTAGAACTGAAATTCCAGTTCTGTTGCCTGCACGTGAGGGACTGATTATGCTGGTATTGCTGATCTAACCACCTGACCTGTTTCAAGAAATGTGAAAGCTATGAAAGCTGCATTGGAACTACTTTTTAGGCTGAATGGAAAAAGGTTCCTCATTGTATCCCAGAGTTATTCCCCTTCTTCCACCATCTGTTACTCTCAGAGTCTGCTAATCATATTTCAGAAGGTTCATGTTAGTAGAGCAAACTCCTTATCTGGACGAGCAGACATCAACAACAGCACATTTATCAAAAATAGTACTGCAAAAACTATAATTAAATTTGACTCACCAAAAGTCAGTATTACAATCAAGTTAAATAACAAGAAACCTTATTTTTTGAAGGATGGCTAAACTGGGTCTATGCACCTACTAAGTATTATAATCAACTGCATGGATATTGCAAGGTAAGGGAAAAGACCATCTCCCAACTGATAAATCACCACTCTAAACAAATTTGTGTTTTATATTTGCCATTTTCTGGAAGCACTCAGTGATATGGTCATATAGGCACAATACAAGATAGCCTGTAGAGAGACATTTTGTAGTCCAAATATATAACTAACAATTGATTAAATGGTAACCTCAAAAACTATAACAGTCTTTTATTAAAAACTGATCAATGGTCATCTCCATGCCACAGTAGGACAAAGCTGTGGTTATGACTCAGATGACATGAGCTTGATTAGTGATATGGGAGTGTGAAATGATGGTAAATGAGACTGCCGGTTTCTCTCAAGCAGGAAAACAAGGGGCAGCATGCTGTTGCCTGATGCCCAGTCAAAACTTGGAGAGCAGAAAAATCAATATTATTAGAAAAACAATATGAGTGCATAGTACTGAGGCATGCGTCACCATAGTTGAGAGAGATGTTACCCTAGCCATACTGCATTTTATCCTACATTTAAAAAACAAACTATGCTATATAGAGTCACATTTGCAACTTGGCAATGCATGTCGAGATCTGCAGCATATCATTCTTATTTTGTGCATAAAATGCAGGAGAAACGCTATCAAAGTGATGCTGCAGCTGCAGCACTTGAGTACTATGTTTACAGACAGCGCTGCCTTTTAAAAACTAGTTTCTACAATGTCATGTACTTTTATATATAAAATGAGAATTGTATGTTGCAGACCTCAGCATGCAGTACCAAGCTGCATATCCCAGTTTGCTTTTGAATTGCTGTATTTCATGTTTTTTTTATTACTACACAAACAGCTTGCATTTAGTAGCAGCTGTTTATGCTTAGCGAATGGAACATTTTAGAAGTGGTGGTAGCCATTTTGAAGGCTGAAAATTATCCACACAGCTGAAGGGCACAAGAATTTGAAGCTCATTTTGAGTAGGATGGCAGTCACTCACAGTCTTCAGCATTCACTTAAAACTGAGAAGGATAAAGTGGGTAATCAGAAAATGGCTGACTAGATGGATGAAATGTTAAAATAATATTACTACTGTTCAGAGTAAGAATATTAAAATTGTTAATATTAAAAACTTTTTTATACAGTTGCACTAATCATTCCTTTGCAGAAAGTGCCATTTTTTTTGAGAAAATAAAGATGGGATGATAGCAAGCATCTTATAAGAATATATATTAGAGAAGCACATTCCTCAGGAGGAATCACAAGTCTGCAGTGTTAAATCTCCAAATAGTAAAGCTATACTGTTTGAATGTCATAGAATGTGCTCAGCAAACATCAGTAAGAAGCCTGTAGGAGATTACAAAAATGTATGTAAAGGTCAGGATATTACTTCTGCTTCTGCTTCCTTGTGTTTCATGTCAAAGAAAGTTTTATCCTTAACCCACTGTGTCCACGAGAGCTGCAGAAAGTTACTTTCTAATTTCTAGTCACTGAATCCTGAATGTTTTAATAAAATCAAGTCAGAGACTCACAGAGGAAGTAAAAGTAGCAGAAGTGTTCAACACAACTCAACATCACAGAGGTGTCATACATAAAATGTATTTTACAAGTTACAGTAATGTTAATTTTTGTTTGTAAGCCAATGAAAATGTATCAGTAAATGTTCAAGCTACACACATGATCACACCAGAAGTTTTGTTCATGCAGTTGTGAGCTTTTATAGGAGGCTAAGCAATTTTCTCCTTATTGACTTGTTATTGGATGTATTTAAAGATATATGAAAATTATGACATTGCCATAGGAATGCATGCAAACAGCTCTGTTTAGTTGTTTTAGAAGGGCTGAGTATTACTTGCAGTTATGTTACCTATCATATATGCTTTCAGCTGAGTATCTTCCATCTGACTGTGTTTTACATAACTGATACCTGTAGGTATCACTAGGCTGACCCTGGAAAAACACTTGGTTTTATTACAGGGGTTTAATGACTTGTGGCAACCATAGTCTGACAACCACTCTTAGATTCGATGTAGTATTTTAAGAAATCCTTAGCTACTAGAACAGTTGAAGAGCCAGCACTTTTATTTCAGAAAGACAAGCCTCTCATATCCGACAAAGAGGCCCGAACAGTATGCCCCTAAGTCAAGCAAACACACTTCCCAGGACTCTCGTCATAGGGGACTCCATTGTAAAACACACTGATGCCCCTCTAACCAGGCTGAATAAGGAGAAGATAACTGTTAGTTGTTTATGTGGAGCCAGAATCCACCAAATCAGACAGGCATTCAAGTCATTACACCACAGGAGTGCCAGTATGATTCTACCATAGTCCATGTAGGTATAAATCACCTAAGATGTACCTTTTTGGACTATAAGAAGAGAGGTGTTATGGAGCTTTCAGACTATTTGTCTCAGGCTGGTATGAACCTAGCGCTGAGAAGCATATTACCATCACCTGGGATGATGTCACATTATGAGCAAATAAATATTGATTTCATTAACTTTGTGTCTTTCTGTTGTCATTCTAAGGGGATCTAATATTTGTCAGCTTGGGAGGACATGGTCACCAGCCCATGATACTTTGTCAAGGATGGTCTGCACATTTCCATTCTAGGATTTCGAATACTGGTTAAAACTTTATCCATCTCCATAGTGCCTTTTTTAAGCAATGCCAGATTGACAAACCTACCAACAGTCAACTCAATTGAACCTCAAGATGTTACTAAATAAAAAACTACACTCCCTCCAAGCCCTCCTCAAACTCAAGAATATAGACACCTGTGTAGTTACTGAGACATGGTTTACAGTATTAAAGAGTACCCCGGAAGTGCAAGGTTTGATTGCCTAACACACTTTTAGACCAGTAGCTGCACAGACAAGAGGAAAAGGTGGCGGTGTCTCAGTATATATGTATCAGTAACAAGCACGGTTTACTATCAATTAACCGGATCATACAACAGCGAATAGCAGTTATGTCGAACCACAACCATGAATATCAAAAGAGTAAATGGAAATAAGGTCAAAGTGTGGTGACTGCAAATGTCGACTTTGACATTTTTGAAGAGTCACCACACTTCCGGGAACAACATTACTGTGCGTTGCACAGTAAATAACATGGTTGCAGGGGTGCAAGCCCCCCTGCATCCCCCACACCCCTACTTTAATATACAAACTCTGGGATTGCACTATAGTGAAGGAAAGGATATGTTTCCCAATCCTCACTATAGTGCGAGCTGTACCACAATGCTGTATTGCATTTGCTATTGTACGGTACGGTACGACATTGTGGTATTCGTGTTTACATAGTGAGAATTGACATTTTCGCACAGATGAAAATCACACAAATTGCAATCGACAAATTGATAGTAAACCAACAAGCATACCTCTATGGTCGTCAAACAGGATAACATGCTAGAATTCCTCCCTGTGCAGATCACCATAGACAAACTCCCATTCCATATCCTAGTCAGCCGTAAGTCACCCTCCATGTCTCCTGGATATTTGCACCTACTGGATACACTTACCATCTGACCTAAAACCCTCCACATGGGGAACTTTAATTACCCCACTGTAGACTGGGAATCATACACAGCTTCAAATCTACAGGCCCAGAGATTCCTGGACTTCATAAATATAAACACCCTTGACCAGTAGTGAACATACCCACTAAAGACTCCAACATACTGGACCTCATACTCACAAAAATGGGAGAACACTGCACCTTTCCCTCAATGTCTCTTCTACACCAGTAAGGTCTGACCATAAAGCTGCCTCCTTTGAAATCAAAATCAACTCCATAATCCCATTAACACCAGTGACAGTTACAAACTATTCCAAGGCAAATTAAGTTATTAAGTGATGGTTTGTCAAAATGTAATGCCCCTCTAAACCCTGAGAACATAGCAGCCTATGCTGAATTGCTCTCAGAAACTCTGTACAGCCATGTCACTGTTTTCAAATAACCTCAAACATAACCCCTCCAACTATAACTAGGGAGCATGTACTGGCTGCACTCACTAAAGCCAAGAACATGGCCTCAATGGGCCCAATAACATCTCAGGATGCCTCCTGAATAGTGTAAAGTATAACTTATCAGGACCCATGGAGTCTTTTAACTATAGTCTTAAAACAGGCTTCGTGCCATCTAAATAGAAGACTGCAATGGTCATCACCTTTCATAAGGAAAGACCTTCAGCAGATCCTGGAAACTATAGGCTCATCAGTCTGACTAGTCTTATTTGCAAACCCATGGAAAGAATTATCATGGAAATTATCAACAAGAACATAGGAGACCTCCTGACATTGGATCCATCCTGTTTTGTTTGACAAAGGAAGATCATGCTTACTGACTCTTGTTGACCTCTTTGGAAAGGTCACTAAGGCAATAGATGAAGAGTAAAGAGTGTGTACTGCCTACCTAGATCTGGCTAAGGCATTTGATACAATATCCTTCTCAGACATTGTTAACAAACTTTTGTAACTAGATATAAACTCCTTTATAACACGGTGGATAGCTAGCTGGCTCACTGATAGGACACAGGAAGTTAGAATCAGTGAAGTCACCTCCACAAAGAGGCCAGTCATCAGTGGAGTCTCCCAGGGCTCTGTGCTAGGCCCACTCCTCTTTGGCATCTATTTCTCGGATGTCAAAGCCAATGTCAAGAAACTCTTGCTAACCAAGTTTGCAGATGATTGAAAATTGGGAACAGTCACTGAATCCTCAAGATGAGAACAGCCTTCAGGAAGGACTAATACAGACAAACACTTGGTGACAAAGCCATGGTTTAAAACTCCATACCATGAAATGCATTATATTACCTTATGGAGAGTCTGCTACCCCAGGTAACTAAGTCATCAATAAAACACCCATAAAAGTTGTTCATTAGACAGGGATCTGAGAACTCATCTAGATAGTGACATAGCCTTTGAGCAACATGTGTCCAAGGCAGTAAGATAATCCTTCTATGTTGCTTAACTTATAAGCAAAAGCATGACATCTAGATCCAGAGAGGTCAATATACCACTTTATTCAGCCTTCTTCAGGCCCATCGTAGACTATAATGCTACCTTTGGTATGTACTTGAACAGATACATGCAGAAACTGGAGCATCCACAAAGGTTCCTTACAAAAAGAATACAAGGAGTAAACACAATGCCCTATTCTGATCACCTCAAAGCCCTGACTCTTTACGTGGTATCATACAAATGTCTCAGAAGTGATCTTTGCCTGGCATACGAGGCATTCCTGGACTCTGTTTTGCTGAATGTTTTGCACATCTGCAAAACAAACAGAATCAGAACTACTAGATTAAAAGATCAAAATTTTACTTGCTATATAAATAGGACAGTTGAAGAGAGTTCTCATTATTTGGAACCAGCTCCCCATTCATGTGAAGCAGAATTCCTCCCTATCCCTATTTAAATGCAATTTGGACCAGTGGATAGGTAATCAGAAATTAACCCCTGGTTTGTCACCTATGACTGTGATGGACAGAGGCAATCAGTAAATCACCTCATATATAAATCAAACTTGTGGATTGTATTTGGGTTATATGGCTAGGCTTTTAAGGGCCCTAGTGGTCATTAGCCTAGTATACACCTATGAACCTGTGAACCTATAAGAAATGCAGGTGGATTAATACATTGGCTTTATCCCTAGATAGATTAAGAGAAGGATGAGAAAACAAAGCCGAGAACAAGGAGCGGGGTAGGAGGAGGATGGATGTAGTCACAGGACATCTGAATCTTCAAAAACATACTGGAAGATTTGAATCACAAGACAGACAGCAAGCAGAAGCTGACTGAGATCTTAGACAATAAAGGGTTATGCTAGCTGGTGATTGGCTGTACCAGATGTAAAATAATTCTGTCTGTTGTCCTAAACCAGTGCACAGATAAAGACACAATTAGTTATCATACGTGACAGTGATCACACTGTGATGTGTGTGTGTGTGTGTGTGTGTGTGTGTGTGTGTGTGTGTGTGTGTGTGTGTGTCTGTGTGTGTGTGTGTGTGTGTCTGTGTGTGTTTTAGACTGTATTGCAGGGGATGGGGTATGAATACAAAAACAAAGGCAATACTGTGGGATTTTAGGGGCTTAAATTATGATTAGCCGAGAAAGAGACTCAAAGGTGGGTTATGGGACTGGGTACAAATTGGATAGTAAACAAGCTCTGAGAAATGGGCGAGGGATGCTGTACACAGAGCTAAGAAGAAACGATTTTGGAAGATACAGAAGGAAGAAGAGTTCAGTGTGGCTGCATAGGAAAGTTGTGCTAACAGTGAAGTCTAAGCAGAGCTATATGCAGCACTAGGTGACTTAGCCAGTCGCCTAGGGCCCACTGGCTGTGAGGAACCCCCGCTGACTGGGAGGGGGCCTATTGGCCAGGGGGGAGGCACAAGATTTACTTTTTTAATTACAAAAAGTTACATTTGTTCTTTAAGGGCATTCTTTTTTAAGAACACCCTTTGCTTCTGTGCATCCCTGCCAGCCTTGGCACACACCTGCTGTTGCTTGCTTCTTTTCCGCATTCCATGCATGGAATTTAAATTCAGTACATTCCTGCTGTCTAGATGTTAAACACACGTTTAGCCTGATTCAAATAACCATCTGTTGGTGCTGCCTGCTTCTGTTTAACTAGGCACAGATGCATGACCATCCATCAGTAAGGGGTGTGTGTGTGCGTGTGTGTGTGTGTGTGTGTGTGTGTGTGTGTGTGTGTGTGTGTGTGTGTGTGTGTGTGTGTGTGTGTGTGTGTGTGTGTGTGTGTGTGTGTGTGTGTGTGTGTGTGTGTGTGTGTGTGTGTGTGTGTGTGTGTGTGTGTGTGTGTGTGTGTGAATTGCCCTCATTAGGGATGGCAGGTTAGTTGATTCATGTAGGCTCAAACTCAGTACCCAGGTTACAGGACACAAGGGCCTGAATCGTCTACACCAACTATCAGACTACTTAAAAATTGAGTTTCAATGCATTTTCAAGGAATTATGAGCTTCAAGGGAATAGAAGTTTACTGCTACTCATGCTGTCTATTTTCAATGTAAAACTATTTTGTTTTGCAAATGGCCATCACTGTTCATGCTATAGAATTTAAAAGCAGTGTTAGTAGCACAACATGAAGCATTATTTCTTTTGATGTAAAAGTTAGCAGGTTCTACTCATACTGCATGTAGATGACTTGCTGATACTGTATTGTACTTTGGGGGGGGGGGGTGTAGTCCTGAGTGTTTCCTCCTTTGAATGAGATGTCTAGTAACTATGAACCTGTTGTTGGTTTGCAATCTATTCCCTACTGCAATATTACCAGCTTTTCAAAAATGTTTTTTAATGTAGCATAGACAATTTATTCTTCAAGGGCAGCAGGCACTGAATTAGTAGATGAAACACTGAAATATAAATTTGTTTATTAGTAGCAACCTCTTCATTAGTTACAGATCTCTTTGAAGTAGAATATTTCTGATGAATTTTATTTATTTTTATTTGCAGTTTGTGCATATTGATTGATATTGGTGGATTGTAATGACAGAAATTTGAGAGGCCTTTTATGGTTGAAATTTTTGAATTGGGCAGTTTTTTCATTGTTGGTTGCTTATTGGAAAAATGTTCAAGACTATAAATTTGAAACACACTGTGTCAACTGGTGCTGTATTATATAAAGGATATAATTTAATACAACCAGGGAGGTGAATCAAAGAATACATGCATGTATGCATGGTCCTAAAAATGTGTGCAAGGAGCCTGGTGTTTGAAAGCAGCCCAAAGGTAAACATTATCTGCCACTGCCCAGATACATTTTCTTTGAATGTTAAGTTTCAATACCATTTGTGAAGGGGAGTTTCAAGGATAAAGAAGTTTACTGTTAATGCTAAAATCTGATTTTATTGCTAAATGTACTGTTTTGTTTAACAAATGTGTATCAGTGTTTGTGCTAAAAAAATTAAAACAAAAGTTTTAAATTAAATCTAATTATGTGTAATGATTGTACAAGTAAAAAAAATAATAGTATACACACTGCGGGGTTTGAACAGTGTTTACAGTAACTGGGAGAAATGGACAAGTAATAGGGCACAGGATTGGCAGTGGGGTTGGGGAGGCCGGGCGGGAGGGCTGCTGTGTGTGTGTGAAGGGCCCTGATCCATTATCCTGTCTAGGTCCCCATTGGACCATGATCTGACTGTGAATCTAAGTGCAGGGTCTAGTAGAGAGGGAAGGAAGAAGCACAACACAAAGTGGCACACTGATGGAACTGGTAGAAATGGTCAGAAGGGTGAATAAATGTCTGTCAAAGAGCACTGCAGAAAGAAAGAATGGGGGAACAAATCTAATTTGGCTGAGCAAGGATGGAAGGGAGGTTTTAGAAGACTGGTAAAAAAAACGAGATAATGAATAAATGCTTTGCCTCAGTCTTTACAGAGGAAATCAGGTGGAGGGTCCCATGTGGGGATGGAGGTAGGGTTGAGTGGCTATCATCAGTCTGGCCCTTTTATTGGGTAATCGCCTGATGGAGGACTTTAGCAGATCACTGTCCAGAAAGGAATGCTTGTGGACCCAAAGATAGCAAGTGCAGCACCCCTGCACAGGGAAAGGGTAAAAAAAAAATAAGAATATAGGGAGCCACAATTTTATTAGCTATATATTGGAAAATCATGAGGATAGTCATGATAAAAAGTCCAACTTTCCTAAAGGACCGCATAGGGGTTCATGCCTAGAAGGAGCCATGACTGTTTAATGATCAAGTTTCAAGATAATTCTCTGCACCAAGTCATTAGTCTCAGTTCTGCTTAAAATATATATATATATATATATATATATATATATATATATATATATATATATGGGTCTAGTTATAAACATCATAATTCCACAATACTGAAAACTAGAATATCAAGATGAGAATCAAAAAAATGAAAATCCCAAACCGCATAAGTATTCCCAGGGCAAGTAAACACTTGCCCAATGTGAGGAATTATGCCCTTTCTCCACTGTAGTGCGATACCGAAGTTGATATATAACTATTATAACTATTATATATAACTATATACATTGGGGGTTGTGTGGGGCACAGCCCCCCTCCTAGATGGGTTTTAGTGCAGTGTTTTTTGAAGTTATGTTGGGCAAGTATTTACTTACCCTGGGAATACTTATGTGGTTCAGGATATTCAGTTTCATGATTCTCGTCTTCGCATTCTGGTCTTTGATATTGTGGAATTACGGTATTTAGTAGATCCATCTCTCTCTCTCTCTCTCTCTCTATATATATATATATATATATATATACTACACACACACACACACACACACACACACACACACACACACACACACACACCAGACTGATGATATATATAGAGATAGATATTGTTTATGATCAAAATTTGGAATGGCAGTTATATGACTGCTGTTTGGTCGAAATCATGGTGCTCAGGGTTTGGAATGCTTAACTGCAAGATTACGAACCATAAGAAGGAATGTAGAACTGCATTTGTTATTTTGGGTTCGGCATAGTGAATGTAGATCGTGGTACAGTGGGGAGTGGGGAATTTCCCATTTTCCTCATTGTAGAGCAATGTTGGAGTTGGTATATTTAAGTTGCAGTGGGTGTGGGGGGTGCAGGAGGGCACTGCAAAACATTTATGCTAACACGGACTTTCAATTGTGAAACTTCGGTGCTGTGAATGGGGCTGACGCAGTTATCATTTACGATATTTTGGATTACACTATGAGTACATTTTTTAGGTTTTGGTTCAGCACTGCCTTTCCAAATTTTGATTTCCAAATTTTGATAGTAAACCTATATATATATATATATATATATATATATATATATATATATATATATATATATATATATATTATATATTTCTGTATGTATGTATATATGGTTTACTATCAAAATGTCGAGGTGGTTTACGTCGACGATTCACAACCTTGACCCGGAACAATGAAATAAAATTGTGACGCGTGTTTAGAATGTTGATCCTTTTGAAGGAAAAAGTCGACATTCAACCACTCACCATACTAAAAAAAATCTGCTATGAGACGGAAAATATCTTACCATTTTGCAGGGGGCAGGCCCCCCTGCACCCCCCAAGTAGGATGAGCTGAGACCCCCACACCCCCTGCTACTTATATATTCTAACTCCAAGATTGCACTACACTGAGGAAAGGGGTAATTTTCCTGATCCCCACTGTAGTGCGATGCCCTACAAAGTACCGACACTCCAAACTAAGAACACAATCTCCTTATCGACGTTTCACAGTCGACTGGAATTGTATTCGTAGTTTTGCCTCTCTGCCGCTCCGTGTTTGTCTTTCCAACTGTTCAGGAAAGCCACCTCGACATTTTTTTGAATGTAAGCCATGTATATCTATCTATCTATCTATATATATATATATATATATATATATATACAGTATATGTATATGTATACAGTATATGTGTGTATATATATATATATATATATATATATATATATATATATATATATATGGTTCCACTTGAAAACATCGAAAACCCATAACATCTAAATCCATAACATCTAAACCACAACATCTAAAACCCAAAACATCTAAAACTCATAACATCGAATCTCAAAACATTGAAAACTACAAAGCAGCTATAAATAACATCCCACAGAGGTTTTACTACATTTACGCAGAGGGGGAAGCCCCCCAACACCCCCCATAAATTAAATATACCAACTCCGAGGTCGCACTACAGTGTGGGAAAAAGTTAATTTCCTAACCCCATTGTAGTGCGACCTCGTAGTTGGTATATTTAATTAACGGGGATCGGGTGGAGCCCCCAACTTGGGGGGGTGCACGGGGGCTCACCCCCCCTGCATAAACGTAGTAAACAGTGTGTGGGATGTTATTTATAGTTGCTTTGTAGTTTTCAATGTTTTGAGATTTGAAGTTATGAGTTTTAGATGTTTTGGATTTTCGATCATTTGGTCTCGCTGTTTTGAATTTAGATGTTATGAGCTTTCGATCATATGAAGTGGATCTACATATATATATATATATATATATATATATATATATATATACACACACACATAAACAATGGATATAAAAAGGGTTAAAATGCCAAGTTTTTATGATAAAAAAAAATTAGACTAAAATAAATCATTTTAAAAGTTTTCCCACCTTTAATGTGACCTATATCCTGTACAATTCAATTGAAAAACAAATAAATCTGTTAGGGGAAAAATATAAAAAATAAAAAATGTATAATAAGCTAGTTGCATAAGTGTGCACACCCTTAAACTAATACCTTGGTGAAGCACCTTTTGATTTAATTACAGCATTCAGTCTTCTTGGGTGCAAACCTGCCATCAATTAAAAAGACTTCAGCTGTCCTAATAGGATTTTCCTGACATTTATTCAGACAGTTAACTGCAACAGCAAAAGCCATGGTTCACAGATAACTTACAAAGCATCAAAGGGATCTCATTGTTGAAAGGTGTCAGTCAGGAGAAGGGTACAAAAAAATTTCCACAGCATTGGATATACCATGGAACACAATGAAGACAGTGATCAAAAAGTGGAGAAAATATGGGACAACAGTGACACTGCAAAGACAAGATGAAAACTGGTCAGGGATGCTGCCAAAAGACCCACAGCAACACTGAAGGAACTGCAGGAATTTCTGGCAAGTACGGGTTGTGTACTACATGCGACAACTATCTCCCATGTTCTAGATATGTCTGGGGCTATGGGATAGGGTTGCAAGACAGAAGCCTTTTCTTACTCAGAAAAACATCCAGCCCTGGCTAAAATTTGCAAAACAATACATCAAGTCTCTCAAAAGCATGTAGGAAAATGTTTTATGGTCTGACTAGACCAAGGTTGAACTTTTTGGCCACAATTCCAAAAGGTACATTTGGCAGAAAAAGAACACTTCACATCACCAAAAGAACACCATCCCCATGGTGAAGCATGGTGGTGGCAGTATCATGCTTTGGGTTTGCTTTTCTTCAGCTGGAACTGGGGCTTTAGTCAAGGTAGGGGGAATTATGAACAGTTCCAAATACCAGTCACTTTTGGCCCAAAACCTTCAGGCATCTGCTGGAAAGCTGAAGATGAAGAGGAATTTCACCTTTCAACATGACAATGACCCCAAGCATACATCGAAATCAACAAAAGAATGGCTTCACCAGAAGAAAATTAAAGTTTTGGAATGGCCCAGCCAGAACCCAGAACTAAATCCAATAGAAAATCTGTGGGGTGACCTGAGGAGGGCTGTGCACAAGAGATGCCCTCACACTCTGATAGGTTTGGAGCATTTTTGCAAGGAAGAGTGGGCAGATATTGTCAAGTCAAGATGTCCATGCTGATAGACTTCTACCCAAGAAGACTGAATGTTGTAATTAAATGAAAAGGTGCTTCAACAAAGTATTAGTTTAAGGGTGTGCACACTTATGCAACCAGCTTATTGTATTTTTTGCATTTTCCCCTAACAGATCTGTTTGTTTTTCAATTGCATTGTATAGGTTATAGGTCACATTAAGGGTGGGAAAAAATTTGAAATGATTTATTGTGGTCTCATTTTATTATAGCACAAAAACCTGGCATTTTAACAGGGGTGTGTACACTTTTTATATTATATATATATATATATATATATATATATATATATATATATATATATAGGGTCTATATTACGTTATTGAATACTTACAACATCTAACGTTATGTGGTTGACATCATATGTTTGAAGTTGTAAATAGTTGAAAATAAAACAAAAAATTTAAAAAAGGAAAAACTTACCTGAACGTTTTAAGCAGGGGGGCAAGCCCCAATGCACCCCCGCTCTTTATATATAAGAACTCTGAGATTGCACTACAGTGCAGTAAAGGGAAATCTTCCCTACGGAGATTTCCACTCTAATTTTTGACTATTTACAACTTCAAACATATGGTGTCGACCATATAATGTTCGATGTTGTATTTGATAACGTAATATAGACCCATATATATATATATATATATATATATATATAGATGTATAAATACATGTGAACATATTAGGGCAGTGTAGCAAATTACTCCCCGTTTACTTCAATGAGTATAACTTCTTTTCAAGCACTATCTAGTAGAATGTGATTGTTGAATTTCAAATGCATTTGTACTCAGAATGAGGTATTGCCCTGAGCTTCTTTGGTTCTTCATTTAAGATATTCCGAGGACAATTGCCCCAAATCTTGATGCAAGTATCACTTAGTGGTGTATTTATGAAGTGGTTATGTCACATAGATTGACCCCTATAAAAATGCACAACTGGCCCTTGCAATGGTAATGGCAGGGGGTACTTAGTATATAATATACATTTCCTCAGTTAGAAGTTTGAAAGCCCGAGTCATGTGTGTATTGTTGGATGTGGTTCAGATTTCCAGATTGTGTCTTGTTTAAGAAAAGATATATGAGCCGTCATGCATGCTCTTGTTTATGGCCATGTCATGGCTTGCATGTTGTCACTATCCTCACTATTGTTGTCTTCTTATGCCTTTTTTCACCTCTTTCACAGTGTATTTCCAGTTTTAAGGGCACCCTGTAACTTTTCTTTTTAAAGACACTTATTAACTGCACACATTGAACAATGACTTGGATATACAGTTTATAAAAGAAAGCTAAGCATAGTAAACATTTTCATTAACTTCATACATTATACGTTTTCTTTCTTTCTTAAAAATTGTCTTTCAATCCACATTACATAAATTGCTGAAGGTCTGCCTTCCCTTAAATTTCATGTGTCCTCTTAAACATTATTCTGCATGTACTTTCACACAAATTCCATTTATTTCTGTTTAAGGTGCTTCTTTCCTTTTAAGAAGAAGGTATTTCCCAGATCTTCTGTGCTTTTTCATTCAGATATTCTGACCTTTGGTTATTTTTTTCTCGATACTTAATTTACTTTTGGGTTATGTTTTGATTTCCATTTTCTAGTTATTGCTTTTTTGGCAACCAGTATCATTAAACTTAGCTAGGCAATTCAGATCTTATATCCCACTAAAAAGAATAAGTTCCTTAGTTACAATCATTTACTTCTCCAATGTTTCTGACAAAGTATTCTGAAGGGAAGTTTTAAAATTTCCCAGCTTGTTAAATTCCCACAAAACATGTTCCCAGTTACCCTTCTCTCTCCCATCATAACTCCACCAATTGCTGTCTATCTGAAAAATTCTCTGTAGTCTGCTTGGGATATAAAAATACCTATGTAAACACGTCCATTCAGAAATCCCAGTCCTTTCTTGTTACATACTTGGGAGCCACACAGATTTCCTTCCACTGGTCCTTTGCAAACAGACTTTCTAGTCTCCGTTCTAAGTCTTTTCTATTCTCTTCTGATTGATTCTTACAGTTATCATGCAATATTTTGTATGCCCTACAAATTACCCTTTTTTTCCAGCTTCTCTTCTAGACACCCTATTAATTATCCTTTTTGTAACAGCAGCATCTGTTCTAGACTCAACTACAAATTCAACCAGAGCTGATGTTTCACTTATCACTCTTCTGTTTCTTTCTGTTTTTCTGCACTCTTTTATCAACTCTGGTAGGGATACAGTCTCTAACTTGCACTCCAAGCTTCAGTTTCGCCTTATCCCACTGTTTTACCAATTTCCTATGTAGTTATCTGCTCTGAGTTCCTTTGGTCCTTCATTAATTTTCTCAAATAAATTTCCATCCCCTTTTGCCTGCTTTCTTTACTCCTACTTGCACACATTCTTATTGGTAAAATCTCATTTTGCCATTCCCTTTTTGACTTAGTTCTTAGAATACTTTCTGATTTTTAATAAATATAATACATTGTATGATTTTTGTCATTCTACTTAAGGGCCTGTATTCAAAACCTTACTCTCTCCTAATTTCTTGAACTCCCCCATTTCATCATCATCTGATTTCTGGCCTTTATCCCTGTTTCCTTCCCAAATAAATTCCTTCATCTCTTTATTAATTTATGTTCCACAGCTTCTCCTTTGGTTGGTAAAAATATGCATGACCTGTATATAAAACTAAAGAAACTAGAAAGATTTTCACTGCTTGTGTCTTAGTACCCATTTCCATAAACTAGAGCTTCTAACTTTGCAATTGTTGTATTATATTTTGGTTAGTCTCTTCCCGAATATCCTTAACTGCCATAATATAATAAAATCCTCTCTTATCCATACAGCTACATTTTTCATAATATCATGTCTCCATAGATATGGGTATTGCTGAACAAAATCATTTATAGGTATATAGTTTACTGCTATAACCTTTGCTTTATCTTCATTTAGCTTATATCCTGAAAAGACTTGAAATTGTGTTAACGTATTCCGCAGCACTGAAACTTCCTTTTCTGGGGTTACCAAGTATAAAATAATTTCACCTGCAAATAAATCTAACTTTTCTTGGGCACCCTCTAGTGGCCCTCTCTCTCTCTCTTTCTCCCCCTATGGCTGTATGCATGATTTTCCTTTTGTGATATGGTGTCTTTTGTCTGCATAGCTATGGACTCCTTCAAAGTACCATTTGTTTTCAGGAATGCCTCCGTACTTTACTCCCTGTCATGGTTTATTTCCACTACCTGCACACTGGCCTTGTCTTTTGTATGCTAAGTTTCTTATGCCAGGACCTCTGTTGGTCCTGGACTGTAAACTGAAACATGTCATGCTATCAAACTGCAGGCAAATTGACAATGTAATACATGTAAACAGTGCCAACAGCATTGAATGTGTCTTCTCCTAGTCTTGCAGTGTCCACAGCTAAAAAAAAAAAAAAAAAAAAAATAAAACTTTGCTCATGTTTCACCTACCATTTCAAACTAGGAGGTGGTGGTGGTGGTAGGGCAGGGTTGTTTGCAGGTTTAAGGTAACAATCATTAGCTATAATCCTTAGGCAACAGTGGCCAGGATCTTTTGGAACCTGGGACTCATTTGGCACCTATAACTGTGTACTACCTTTTTATATTATACACAACGTAGGGTATAATATGAAAATGTTGAAACACAAAATTTTGAAAATGAGAATATTGAAACCATAAGATTGAAAGACAAAATACTGAAAACCGTAATATCAAACTCCCAGACTTGCCCCCCTTTAGGACCCATGTTAGCACTTGTTCCTGGGTCCACATTCCTGCAGGACCCATGTTAGCACTCTTTCCTGGGTCCACAGCCTTGCAGGATACATGTTAGCACTCTTTCCTGGATCCACACTGGTAGGGATATTTGGTATTTGAGAAATTTTAAATTGTAGTCTTCAATGTTTTGGTCTTTCAATATTATGGTCTTAAGAATTTGATTTTCAAGATATTGTGTTTCAAAATTTTCACAGTAAACCACACCTTTGACATAAACTGCAGTTTGCTTCCAGTATATATGATATGTGAAGACTAAACTGGAGTTTCTGAATCACTAAGTATGACATGAATGACCATAGCCACCATATGGAAGGTATAAGTATTATCCCTGTTATCAACCATCCAGGACTAAATGCATTGCTAACTGATTAAGAGCTTATTCTGATTCATGTTGGATTGAGAGGAATCGTTTCATGTTGTAAGCATAGCTGTATTACTAAAGACCTGTCACTTAAATATCATCTCCCAAAGCAAGCATGTAGATGGTGAACAGAAGTGGATGAAGTATAGAACCCTTAAGGGCTACTCAGTCAAGAGAGTAAGAAGCAGAGGAATTAATCCTTGAAACTACTATTCAGACAGGTATGGGGCAAAGCATTGCAAAACTTTGTCAGAACTGCTGAACCAATGCTCTAAATGATACAACAAAAAGGAATTCTTGACTTTGTCAGGTGCAGACAAGACATCAGATCAATGATGTTGATCCCATGATACAGGGAGAACACTAAAGATCCTAGTGAAACACATTTCATTTCTAGGCCTACATCAAAACCTGAACTGGTGATTATAATGTTATTAACTTTTAAGTGTGATTCTTGTTGTCGATGAGCTATTTAATAAAGATCCTTTGCTCCAAAGAAAAGGTTTGAATAGGTCAGTAATGGCCCAAATAGTCATGCTCTAAACTTTATTATTTGTTTACTGGGAAAATCCGACTTGGAACAAAGCCAATTTTCAGCAGAGGCCCGGGGAGAAATGCTTCAGATGCATGTCTTTCTAACATGGGGGAAACCCACAAAAATGTAGGGAGGACATGCAGACTCCACACAGAAGGCACTCCAGACGAGAATCGAACTGGAGAACCTCTTACTGTGAGGCAACAATGCTACTGCTGCACTACTGTGCTGTCCATAAATTTTCTTGAGGACAGGAGTAATCAGTGCTTCCTTTACATGACTTGGAAATACTCTATCCCCAGGAGAGGTGAGGGCAAGACCCTGTACATCAAAATACGCTAGAACAACCCAGGTTTGATGAAGATCTGGTCCACATACTGAGAACAGTAGAGGTAAAGTTGTAATAATCTGATATAGAAAACTCACACCAACTCAGTAATGGGTTCAGCTGCAGAGTACCACCAGCAAAACCCTGGAAAGCACCTAGCATGACCTACAAGCTGATCAAAGCAAGTGTTTTTGCAAAACACAGAAGAGCTAAATTGCAGTCTTCACTAGTTAAGACCTTCTGGGTCATGACACAGCCTGTACTGCACAATGTCTCCACTACTGAAAAGAGCACAGCAGGTTAGTTTGGCACTGTTTGGATCTCCCTAGACAAGTGCTCACACTTTAACAGGAGATCTCAGCCTAGAAGAATGAATAGCAATTATCCATGGCAATCCTGTCCTCATGCAGACTTCAGCATCACCATTTTCTGCTTCATACTGTGGTCAAGTCATACTGAGATTGCACAGCTCATTGTTAAAATATGACCTATGTGGAATCAGATTTTCTGGCCATGAATAGCCTGAGGCCAGAATGTTAAGTAAGGAAGTCAAGCCTGGTTATGGGCCCCCACAAACCTCTTTGAATTAGTGACACTGCATAGTTGGCCAAACAAGACAAAGCTCAGAATATGCAAGGTGATCAGACTAGGCCCCCTGCAGCACCTGAAATCCAAGTCAGATGTTACCAACAGGTGGTAGTCAGCCATAGCTTGAACAGTGGAGTGATATGACAAAATGCCATGCTCCACTTCTACGTCCCTAGTTATGACACCTACCTGAAAGATCAACTATAGAGTATGTTCAGTTATTTGTGTAACTGCATACCTATCTGAGAAAAGCTGAATGCTTTCATAATGCTGAGAAATTCTTTTACAAAAGTCACTGATACCTTATTATCCCATATTTTGAAGTCACCCAGGATGAGCCACTTGGTGATGCAAGTACTGAAGAGAAAAGGAAGTCAGAGAACTCTTGAAAGAATGTGCTCATATTGCTTAGTGAATGGGTGCTGTATTACAGAGACGTCAGAGGCAAAAAGACCTTGTGAATGGGGCCAAAGTTATTATCAAGCCAGAACTCAGTGGGAGATGTCAGATCTAAGCAATGAAACAAGTCTGATAATATATCATTCTTGTTGCAGATGAGCATGGCATTAAAATTCAGCATCTGCACCAAAGCTTCAAGTGAATAGGCCCTACTAAGGCCCATAGTCATCGACAAAAAGTTGAATATTTATATGCAGAAAGCACTGCTTGATTTAGGCATCTTGATGCTGAGCAACTTTTGCACCCACACTGCTCTGTTTTCTAGCTTTGGCTTAAAGTTACTGACCTTTGTTAAACAAGAAAAGTTATTTTTCTGTCTTTGTCAAACTATTTAAATTGAAAAATAAATCTGCATACAAATGTGTGGTGCATGTGTGTGTGTACGTGTGTGTGTACGTGTGTGTGTGTGTGTGTGTGTGTGTGTGTGTGTGTGTGTGTGTGTGTGTGTGAGTGCATACATGTATCTGCCTGTTTGTATTTGTATATTATACTTGATTGTCTCATCAATGAGTAAACTGTCACTTGAACGAATCAAAAAAGAGAAATCTTTTTACATGGAATCTCAAAAGAACAAAGCAAAAAAAAAAAAGAAAAAAATGATTAAAAAATATTTTCTATAGGGAGGCAAGCCTCCCCTGCACCGCCAACAGCTTCTACTAATTATATATAGTAACTCCAAGATCATACAACTGCAGGGTACGGCCAAGTTCCCAGACCATAAATTTTCGCAATCTTACATGGAAAGGACCTGAAAGGCTAAAAAACAAGCTTAAAAGAACATTTGCTGTTATGAATTTTCACTTATACATACCGCAAACATATATGTGTTTATGTGTGGATATGTGTATGCATATATATATATATATATATGTGTGTGTGTGTGTGTGTGTGTGTGTGTGTGTGTGTGTGTGTGTGTGTGTGTGTGTGTGCATTTCTCTATCTGTATATATATATATATATATATATATATATATATATATGTATATATACAGTATATATATATATATATATATATATATATATATATATATATATACACACACACACACACACACACACACACACACACACACACACGTGGGCAGTGTGTATGCTACTTTCATCAATGAGCACACGTTTCTTTTCCAGACTAAGTGATTTAGTGATTTTTTTGACAAAACAGTGAAAATCAAAAAAAAAAAAAAATTGCAATTAAACAGAACGTTCAGTTTATGTCTTCAGCTGTACAAGGTTATGGATTTCTTTTACAGTTGATTATTCTGTCTGGGTTGTACCCTCATGAACAGACCTGTACATAAACTAAGAGTCTTCAAATACAGTACAGTCTCTCCCTATACTCTGACCTGTCAGCACGGGTTCAAAGTTACAGTCTGTAGTCTCAAACATAAAAAGGTTTTAAAAAGTATCTTACCGAGTCTAAACATGGCAGGTTTCCACTTAAGCATTCTTACCTGTAAACTCAGGTACAGCAGTTTAATGAGCCAGACACACTCTGCCTTCCTATCCCCAGACGTGCACTAGCATTAGCCTCCCAAGTGCTGTCGAATTCTGTACAAACTCACATTGGCCTGTGATTCAGTGCCATGGTGCCAAAGCTATTCTGCCACTGCCCACATGGCTTACTTGCTGGGCATAAACCTGGCAAAGCCATAACACAATGCTTCAATAGGCCATCTGCATTTTGGTGGAGAACACTGGGGTAATTTTGTAACTGGAAACAGAAAGGTTGTGATGCTAGAATCCACTTGCACAGTTTGACATTCCCTTCTTTTTGCTGAAAGAGAGGCATGACACATGGAATTTATAACCCACTTAATGGCAAAACAGTGCCATTCAGTGGTTTAGCTTCAGTCTTACTGAGTTTTTTTTTGCCATGGTTACATTTTTTTTTGCCAGTACTGCTTCAAAGCCCACCCCTGAGGCATCGGATTAGGCAACAAAGACCCAGGAGAAGTTAGAGGACACAAAGACAAACTCTGCACAGAAGCATTGATTAAACATTTTAAAAACTCCCTCACCCTCAGGGGTCCATCTGATCCACACTTGCAAAATACCTTTAGTGAAATTGGTAAGGGTGCACTCTGTTGAGGCAAGCTGTAAAATAAACTTCCAGTAGTACCATGACATTTCTCTAAAGGCCCTTACCTGCTTAAGGTAATGAAGATGTTTCTATTAGCTTTAACATTTTTCTTTTTGAGGCTTTATTAACTGTCTTCCTATTATATATCCAAGGTACCTCGCCTTCATCATCACCATTTTACACTTTGGGGTATTAACAATCTGCCTTGCTTGCTCCAATGATCTAATTACTTACTGTACCTTGGGTAGATGGATGGGAATCTTGGTTTTGTGAGTAGATGGCAACATTATACAGGTAGGCAATGTATTCCTGATGATGTTTTAGCACTCTGTCCATCAGGCTTTGAAGTGTGGCCATAGCCCCATGGAGACCTAAGAGTAAAACTGTATATCACAGCCTGTTTCTCCAAAGCAGTGGAATGTACCATCTATTTACAGAGATGCTAAGTCAGGGAATGATGAGAGTCAGTGGGAATGTGATGATTCTGTTCCTTCCCCTAGATCCCTGCTTCTTTTTTAATTTATCATTGGGGAACACTTCCACTACAGAGGGATACCACTCTTTACCCAGCAGAGTAAATGTGCAAAAACATTGAATAAATATTGAAGTCTGCAGCTGTAGAACAGTTATTTTGTGAAAGTATAAGTCTAATCTAGTCCCAAAGGGTTACATAAATGGAAGTTCCCTCATAGACTACAAAATGGAAGTAATTTGCACCAATAATTGCTTGCCATGTTTGATTGTCATGGTTTTGAATTGATGGTGACTTTGATTAGGGCTACCAGCAGGAAAATGGATAAACTAGCACCTGAAATTTAAGTGCTTAATACTGCAGTTACCAAGGATTTGTTCTTTAATGCAAGGATGAGTATCTTGAGGTTTTTCTCAAAGTAGACAGTAATTTTAATAACATCAAAAGTAGAAACATTACGAAACTGGACAGAGATCGGCATGATTATAACATCCTCAAAGCATATCCAGCACCAAATTCCTTTCAACATGTGTGCAGAATCAGAACCATATACATAATGTGGATAATACTGCAGACCTTTCAGAATACCTGCCACTGCATCAATCCTAGAGAACTGCCAGTCGGCATTTAGCTGGTAAGAGGAATTAGAACTATTCTCCGAGGACAAAGCAAGT
>NC_056745.1:418245362-418267862 GCF_019279795.1 Protopterus annectens | reverse complement strand
AGCTTTGGACAATTTGGGGGCTTATTTTGTGAGGAGATGTACTTCTTATTGAAATGTTTTAGTGTTTTAAAAAATGTTTTATGCAGGGAAAGTGTTTATTTGGGCAGGCGATTCTAAAAGTGAAGTTGTGCTTATGTTCCGATGTGACAACTTGCCTGCCATTATTTTCTGTCAGACAAATTTAATACAAAAGAGGTTTCTGGCAGGAGTTTTGTGTGCTTATGCATTACACAGTTCTGGGGACATTTTATGTGTATGAAAGTATTACTTGTGCTGCTTGTGCAAACTATTTGACAACTTACTTTCCGACAGACTCTATATGGCATTTTTGACCACATCAAAAGCACCCCCCTCAGTCACAGCATGGATGCTTAACCAGCTCCTGCTAGTTCAACTTCTGTTGCCCTAGAAAGATAAAACAGCTTAGCAGAAAGCCATTGTCATCTCTGCTGGCTCAGTCTTCACCTCATCTGGTGGTGGGTGACTCTGTTGTGGCCAATAGCTGTTCTTCAGACCATTCAGTTGCCTCTAAGGCTTCCTCTGTTTAGTCCTTTCATCGACCACAAAACATGGGATCAGCCACGTCCACCTCAGCTGTTCCAGTGTCAGGGCTGGGGCATGGAGAGATACTGGGGGGAGGGTGCTTCTGGATATGCCTGGGGAAGAGAGCTTTTGATTTGGAGCATTTATTCCTTCTCCAAATTGGTCACTCAAAACATCGGTAAAAAAAAAAACAAAACAAAAGGTAAACATTGCTCATCTGAAGATATGGTAGCTATAAGAAAAGATGATTTTCTTACCTTAGCTAAAAACAACTGTCACCAGCAGTCAATCACATAATACACTACCTGTAAATCAGGTCAGTCAAAATATTCCTGAGGGAGACAAATCATGATTCTGATACAGACAGAGACAAGGCTTACTGCCCTGCAGATTCACAAGTCAGAGACTCTGATGTGATGAAAACTGTTCCTCACAACCTTCTCTGCAGGAATTTTTTTTTCTCAGATTATTACCAGGATGAATGAGCCATTTTTTTGTTGGAACAAATGGATGATCCACCTGAAGAGAAGATGTTATATGTTACAAGTGAATATACCTCATTCTATGCCTATTTCCCCTTCTAGTTCTAGCCTCGGAGCATGTATATAATGTTGCTTGTAACAATCCTGATTCACAACCTTCGGTCTGCAAAAAAGCAGATAGGCTTTACAAAGTTTCTCAAAGTAGCAAGAACTTGCTTTCTCACCACAGGTCATTCCTTGCAGCAATATCAACATCTACACCTGCAGGAAACAGACTGCTGGTGACTTCAAACATATTCAATAAGAGAATTGTTTTTCTTCTTCTATTTTGGCATATAGAATTCTTAACTATTAGACCCATATATGGAAGGTTTTGTTTTTTTTTATATAAACAGTTTGAGAGACCTAGCAACCACTCTGCCTCCCGAACACAGTGCTTATATCAGTTATATTTTTTCCAGCATTTCACAATAATCTAAACATGCCTTAAGGAGCATGTATGATTGTGCAGGTACTGTGTCTAGACCCTCTGCTTCTGCCACTGTTTTGAGAAGTTATGCCTGGGTACAAAATCAGAAGTTTTTGATGAGATAAAGTCTGAAATTTTGAATTCAGCTTTAGACAGGAAAGCTTTATTTGACCCTTCCATTACTCAGGTCATCAGACAATTTGATGAGAGAGGAACATTAATTCAGGGAGTTTCTAAAATGTTTCATCTCCCACTCCTTACAAATCTCAAAGGTCCCCTTTCACACCTAAGAAACTAAACAAGCACTTGCTTCTTTCTTAGGCCAAAATGAAAAAGAAAAAGTGATAGCAGGAGGAGAACAACAAGAAACAAGGATCCTTTCCAAAAAAGGGGATGGTCTACAGCTTCAGAATGACAATGCCAGCACTCTTCCCCTCTTCCCCTCCTCTCCTGCCCCAATCTCTCAAAATCTGCCGAAGTAACTGGCTCTGTACATTGCCCTTTAGCACAGATTGTGACATACTTATGGTTGCTAAAGGTGGTTCAGGAGGGATACAGTTGGTACTTGATACCAATACCTCCTTTCACGGGAGTTCCTCCACACTCTTCAAAACAAACAATGTTTTCCTCATGTTCTTCAGTACTTGCTCACCCTTGGAGTCATAGAACTGCTGCCATTAAATCAAATGGGCACACAATTCTATTCCAAAATATTTCTGGGACCGAAAAGTGTCATCTTGGAGACCAGTTTTCCAGCTTTCCTTCCTACATCTGTATATGGAAGCTATAATATTCAAGACACTGACCTTCTCATTGCATCCTGTAGCCAGAGGCTTCAGAAACTTTCTCAGATTTTCTGTGTCTGGGTCACAGTATTAGTTATTTGCATTACCCTGTGGGTTCTTTACTGCTCCAAGGTGTTTAGAATGTGTCTTGCTCCATCATAAAAAAGGAACTGCACTGGAGACTATAAATACAAGTAAATGCATGTCTCCCCTTTTCTCCTCAACCTCCAAATCAATTTGTAATTACTGACACCTCAGAATTTGCTTGGGGGCAGTTTACATGGGGATAAAGATGCAAGCCCTGTGAGATTCTTCACACAGATCAAAGCACATAAATCTAAAAGAAATGTTGGCAGTGATCAATGCCTTAAAATCTCTTTGTCACCTGTCGTCCCCAGGATCTCTCCAGAAGATTACTGACAGCTCCACAGTGAGGCAGCAAATCAACAAGCAAGAGATTACAAGGTTGTACCCCCTACACAGACTGGCCGTGATCACTTGGAAGTTAGCTCTTCAGCACTTTTTAACCATCCAAGCATCTTACATTCCATCAGAGCAATATATAGTGACAGAGAAGCTGAGCAGGTCCAGGACAGAGTCTTGTGAATAGAAATTCAATGAGGGGTCTTCCAGGAATTGAGCCCACTCTGGGGAACACCTGAAGTATTTCTGTTTGCCTGCTTTCAAAACAGGCAAATCAGACACATTTCTTCTCCATAACTCTATGCAAACAGGCCTAGAAAACAGATGTTTTTCATTCCCTTGTATGAAAATGTTCCTTTATGGATTTCCATCATTTCCCATGATTTCCAGGGCAATTCTGACGATTTAAAAGGATTCCCCAAAACTAATTGTTGTGATCCCCTTTTGACCTAGGCAGCATTGGTTATCCCTTTTATGGAACTGATCAAGGGCAGTTACCACAAGCTTCCTCACAAACTGGACCTACTCACACAAGACAGGGAAAGTTTGATACACTCCCATCTCAAACAACTTCAGCTATCTGCCTAGATCATTCAGTTTTGATAGCTTGTAGGTACCACTTTCACATGGATGCGCAGCAGGTATCCAAGGAGGTGCATAGCCAATAACTAGGGACCCATAAGGGATTAAGTACCACTGGTTCTGAAATATCTGTATGAGTTACTTTCCTCTAGCCTTCCTTGTTTCTCTATCAAGGATCACCTTGCTACCTTTTCAGCATGTATGCCCATGGATCCCCCCTTTTCACATCTCTGTTTTTGTTAAAAACAGATTTCAATGTAGTTTTGCATCTTAGACCTCCTAGAAAACAAGAAGCTCCTTCCTAGGATCTTCAGTTTGTGCTGGATAAGTTAAGTATCTATCCTTTTGAACCAGCCCATCAGTTGGACGTATGGTTCATTACATCCAAAACTGATCTCATTTCTCTGATATTTGCAAGAAGAATATATGAGTTGCAAACTCTCATTGTAGTGAAAAGTATCTAGTCTTAAGAACAAATCCCTTACGTATGCCAGAGAGTTGCTTCACAGTATACTTTGAATCAAGCCATCAATATCTCAGTATTCTAGTCAGATTTTCAGAAACAGGGAGAAAGGCTTCTGCATAGTCTGGATTTACATAGCCCACTCAGACAGTATCTTGACAGAACTTTATTTCTTATGATGGGGCAAATAAAGTATAACCTAAATCAAAATAATTGTCTCAGGATGGTTGTCCTCAGTTATTGTGTTTTGGTATACCTGCCTTGACAAATCTACTCTAAGCAGTATCAAGGCACATTCTACTAGAATTGTGGCAACTACAATGGCATACTGGAAACGGGTTGATTCTAGAATCATTCTAGAGGCAGTAACATGGTCATCTGTACATACTTTTACAAAGTCTTACAAACTGGATTCCTTTTTGGGGTCCAGGACTGGCGTTATTAGGACCATTTTCCAGGGACTCTTAGATAATTATCCTTCCTCCTTCCAGGTTGAATAGGCCTTGGTAATCAACCCATATAACCAGAAGTTTACTGCAGGAGTGAGATAGATCAATATGGTAGTTGTATACGTCACACTCATCATAACAGAAGATGCTCAAAGTCTTTACTGCTGCAGCTGCCACACCCAACCTCCATCCTTTTACTTCTGTATATAATTAGTTGTTGGGATATAAAGTTTGTGATTGATGTAATATATATTTTAGATATTCAGAATGAGTAAGCTGTATCTCTGTTTATGGGCAAGAAAGTCCTGAAGTTTTCTACACTCTGACTGCTGATTTCCTTCCAAGGAACTAGCCGACCAGCAGTCAGAGTGTAGCTGTGGGAGGGAACCAGGGCTTTGTGAAAATGGCCTGTTGTTGCTGTATCTTAGCCTGAATACAACCCATATAGCCAAAGTCTACTGCAGCAGTGAGGAATTTGAAAATCTACTGCTATGGCAATTATAGCTTGCACAACTGTATTTTCTGGGTACCAGTGCCTATACAAGGACTTTGTAAGCCCTAGTTGGTTGAAATGGGAGTTAGAAAAAACTTACCTTTCTTCAACATATAAACAACAGAAAATGTTGATTCATTTCTCTCACACCAAAGACACAGCACCACCGCTCAGTAATCCTTAATGCTAAATGGCTTCTAGTTCAGAAAAGAACAGAGCTATTGCTTGTCATGCCCTTATTCAAACTCCTTCACCAAAACATCTTTAACTTTCTAACAGGAAGATTCAAGATCAGGGAAAGATCCTAAAACATTAGATCCCAACCAGAACATATGCCCTGTCTATGCACCACCTTTCTCCAAAAATGCAGCAATCGCAGTTTCTCCATACGTGGACCTAAACTCTAGGAATCCATACCACCAAATATCAGATACTCTAGATCTCCTTCCCACAACTGAGAAAATCTCTTAGACATCACCTCTCTCAGACAGCAGAGTGCCACTGTTTCCACAAAATAACATAACCGCTGTCTATAACCATCTAACTTACATCTTATCTGCTTGGACTGAAGAGTCCAGCGCTCTCTGCCTGTTCTTCTCTAACATTTAGTCTTCATTCTTTATGCCTTTGCACCATCATTGCCCATCTAAAGCATCAGCAAATCAGCAGTAATGCCAAAAACTTGCTGGACCTAAAGCAACTATGCATGTGGAATTATATAAATAAATATTCAGCTACAGAAAAGTCTTTATTTCTATTCCTATACTCCGTAACTATTAAAACTTCAGTATACTATGTAATGCACCTTAGCATTTGAACCTCTCTCCCAGCTGCTGTTAAGCTCTGCTTAGTTATATCACTGCTTTCAGTCCTCTGATGTCAGTTTTCCTTACATTCTACATGATATCTGAACTTTTGTGCATTTTTCTAACTTTCTTTTTGAATTGTAGTTTTATTTTTGTTGCTGTCGTATAGTACAGTAAACTACTTTTTATCAGCTTCACATGTATGTAAATCTTTTGTGTATTTACACCAGTGCTGAACCTTAAACTAGTTCATCTAAATCAGTACTCTACCCAGATAAACAAATCTAAATAAAATAAAATAATGTGCGATAGAGTAAGAGAGAGGATATTAGTGAATGTGGATCCAGAATGTGAAAAGAGAAAATGGGAGTGTTGGCCTGGGAGAAGCTTTACGGGGCAGGAATAGGGAAGTTGCCTTTGTCTGCTTTCATAATTCTGAGATTTGAGTGTCTCTTTAAATCTAATAAAGCTTTCCTTTCAGCAGATGTTAGATTAAAACATTTTTAACAGGTTTGTTGCTGAACAATTGATGAAGTTCTCTCTCAAAAGTGTCAGAAAATACCTGCAATGTGGTGTGAATCACTGGATTAAAAGTGCTTCTTTTTCTAACCGTATTTAAATTGTCAGCCACAAATCTGTTAACATCATACAAAATATAATGTAAAGTTAAGTTTACAAATATGTAGCTTTAAGTCCTTAATAGTGCTTAACATATTGTCCCTTCCTGATGTCATAAAGAAAAAAACCTTTTTGTAACAACTTAATGATCAGAATTTAAAATAATTTAAATTAAACACAGGAGAAAGAGATGTTAAGTCCTTTTTTCCTCTGCCCTTCCATTTTCCCCTCATGTAATTGCTCTGTTAAATTTAAGGGGACAGTGAAATCTCAGAATTATGAAAGCGAAAAGGCAATATAACGTGAAAATTATGAAGAAGTTTCTGAACACCACATTTCAAGCAATTTGCAAGGTTGGGCATTTGTGTGCTTGACATGTTACATCAGGGTCAGATAGATTTTCTTTTATTTGAGTATTTTAAAGTTGAATTTTCAAAAATTGTAAGACTTTTTGGAATACCCACGATCCACAAAGATGCTGTTAATCCACATTTTAGACCAGTTATAGCAGTGGATTTCAGCAAAACTGAAGTTATTTCATTTTATTTAGACTCCACTTTTAATTCTATTTTTTTCAAAAATCTAGATCTTGGATATTTAGATATGTTGGATAAATATCAAGTTACGGGACAAGAAACTATGCTTTTACATTGGATGTTGTTGGATTGTACACAGTTATTGTACAAGAAATAGGCATCAATTTTGTTAAAATAAATTTAGGTGCATTTGCTGATTTTGATAATGTTTTTATAAATACAGTTTGTACTTTATTGGAATTTGTTTTGGAGAATAACTTATGTTTGATAATAAGTATTTCAGACAAAAGAAAAGTGTTTTGATGGGTGCAAGAATCGTGAGGTCTTTCACAAATCTACTTATGAGTTGGTAGGAAAATGAGATTTTTATTTGTCACCTGCTTTTTGTAAAAAAATCTATTTTACAGGCATTACATATATGCTTTAATTATTTCATGGAATGATTTGGCTGCTGAATTTAACAGCTTTGTTGCTGATTTAAATTCTGTTACTAATTTTCTTACTTTTACCATAAGAAGTCATGGTGAAAAAGCACAATTTCTTGATATAGTTATCACAGTTGATTTGGAGAACAAATGTTTCCACAGTAAAATATAAAGGAAAAGTACATTTGTTAATAACTATTTGTTTCACAGCAGCCAACAGCCTTAGTTTATAAAAAACAATGTATTTAGGGGACAGTTTATCAGAGTAAGTTGTCTGACCAGTGATGATACAATGTGTAGTGCTGAAGTTGAATTTTTAAGATGTTATAGAGAGGAGTTTGTGAACTACATTGCTTTGGATGTTATTAATAGCAGATACATTAAGCTTCAGACCATTTTGAATATGGGTTACTTGCATCAAAATTATTTTTGGACAGGGCTTTTTGTATACAGATTTTGGTTGATTCAAATTGGATTACAAGTATTTTAAGGAAAAATTGGAAAACAGGGTTAGGCAACAATGACCTTGCTGATATTAGTGGTAGAAAACTGGATTTTACATACAAAAAACTAACAATATAAAGTTGATATTTGAAAGTTCATCTAGGGCTTTAGATTCTCCATTGTCTCATTCAAGGATGTTTTGTTGCCAACTTTGTAAGTACTCTAGGTGTTTCACTGAAGGTTTCTGTATTATTTTGAAGGATACTAATCAGCAAATTTGGGATAATAGTAGGCTCACACATGAATCAGCAAATGTGGTCAATTTAGCATTGCGTGAAACTTGTAAAAGTTTCTATGTAGATAATGGCACCAGAAAACTTTCACATGGAATCTATGAACATCCACTAGTTACTAAGAAAGGAGACAACAGTAATGCTCTATCTAAACATGCTGGAGTATGCAAATTTTTTTGATAACTTATTTTTTTATTTGTTGTATTTAATTATATTGGAAAAACTACCATTGGGGGAGACATTAACACATTACTTGAATGTAAGGAAGTAAATTGGCAATAATACTGTTGGGCAACAAATGACCAGGATTAAATGAATATATTAACATTAAGTGTTTGTTAAAAGCACAGAGAATTTAAATAATGCTTATATCTGGTTTTAAACATTTACTGATTTTATTTGAAAACTTTTGGAATCAGCAGTATTTAATATATTAAGTTTAGTTGTTTTTTAATTGATTGTGTCAGCTGGTCATTCGTGTGATTACTTTTGTCGCTCTGTAAGTGAAGTTTGTGAAGTTTTGAAATATTAAAGAATGAAAGCACTTAGCTATTGAACCAGTTTATGCTTTTCTTCTGTCATTGGTCTTGATGATTTTTCTTTCTCCATTTGGTCAAAATGTGGTGTTTCGAAATAATTTATTTAGTCACAAACACTATTGTCACACATTTATTTAACTGTTAAGACCATGAAGGGCACCAGAATTTTTTTTGTAAAAAACAAAGTCAACCAACCAACCAAACAAAAAATGCCAAATGTACACAATGAGCATCTTACTAAATTAACTAAAGGTGGATATCATGCTCATGACTTGCAGTATGCATGCTTAAGTACTGGTGATGGAGTTAGAAAATTGCAGTACTGCTGAAATAACTTTATTGAAGGCCTTTTATTGAAATGTCTTGTTATGAAAGTAGAATCACATGCATTAGGAAGACCAGATCAGTTACTATGATTGCAATATCTATTAGACCTTGCAGCAGCTGCTTAGATAATGACAAACTGTGAACAGCAGACACATTTGCAGAGTAGGACAGTGATTAGTAGAGTCTGTAGTTCAGTTCAGCACTAATAATATAGAGCATCATCTGCTGGTAAAGCAGTGTTGTTTTGTTTTATGTGTGCATGCATATACAGTTAACACAAAATTCACTTTATACATTAAAAGCACATATGCATATACAATACTCACAAGTGTGTGCGTGTGTGTGTGTGCGTGTGTGTGTGCGTGTGTGTGTGTGTGTGTGTGTGTGTGTGTGTGTGTGTGTGTGTGTGTGTATGTGTGTGTAGATGTGCATAACATTGGGTCTGGTATGCAATACTTTAAAAATCTTTTACTGTACATTTAGGAAATAGTTCTGGGAAGAGTGGCAAAGTCAAAGGTCATGAACCACATTCTCTAATTCTACATTTATTTCACGAAGCAGGTCCTCATCAATTCCATTTATCCATTTCCCCTATTTTAGGTTTTAACAGGTTGAGCCTGTGCTCTACCCAGTACTAAAAACATGTACGCATACATACATATGTAAATTAATGATGGATTAATGTTTCTCATTGACTGCAGTGGTTTGCAGGAACTCCGAAAATTCATTATTGAATAAGTCTTTAGATACTTTCTGTGGGGTTTTCTGACTGGAATGACATATGCAATTTTTTACTCTTGTTCAGGGGTAATTCTCAGACTGTGGTCAGGATTTAGAAATACTACCACCAGCAGTAAACCCCTTTTTACCACTGGCTGCAGCCACTTCCAATTCTAAGACAGTCCTACTACAGTGCTTACCTCGAAAAGGTGCAACACTGACGCGAGCTTTCTCTCTGCCCTATGCAAAAGTTAATATGTCATCTTTGGAGAGAGGCATATGATAATGAGTCATGTACTCTTTCCTAGAAAATGCCTGCAGTAAGTGATTTATGCAGCCAAGTGATTCATAGTGTGAGGACATGTAGAGGGATGAGTGGTATCGAGTGTGTGTGTGCCTGCTTGTGTGTTGTGCATGTGTGCAAGTATATGCATGTGTGTGTGTTTGTGTGTGTGTCTTGTGCATGTGTGTGTGTGTGTGTGTGTGTGTGTGTGTGTGTGTGTGTGTGTGTGTGTGTGTGTGTGTGTGTGTGTGTGTGTGTGTGTGTGTGTGTGTGTGTGTGTGTGCGCGTGCCTGCATGCGTGTGTGTGTGTTGTGCATGTGTGTAAGTGTATGTGTGCGCATGTGTTTGTGTGTGTATGAGGGTGGGGGGGGGCTAACATATATCACTACACCCCCTAGGTTAATGAGCAGTGGATGTAATATGGAGGTGGGGCACTAGACACCCAGAGAAACATTTTAAATACTATTGAAATCACTTTAAAAGTTGCCAGAATACCAGGTTTTGCAACAAGGAGCTATATAATTAGAATTAAAAAGTGTGAAACTCTAATATCAGGTATTAGTGACTGATTGACTGCAAGGGACCAGGGAAAGGCACAGTGCAATGTTGGAAACAAAGTCAGTAATAACAGGGGCAGTTGAGAGTTATGGGGATGTGCCCATATATGTTCATGTGTGCGTATGTGTTGGGGGAACTGAATGGGTGGGTTGTCAGTGCTAACACAATGCAGCTGCCACCAGAGGTGATTATCACAAGTGCTGTAGAAAAGGGCTTGTTAGTTTCTGCAGCAATCATTGAGCAGTTCAGAGACATACAACTTAGCTGGTAATATCCTTCATTATTGCAGCTAATGTATCTCTGAATCATTGGTTTCTACAATTGTTCTAACAGGCCCTTTTTGCTGGATCCTTATAGCGTACCCCCGGACAGTATTTGAATCTTGCCCTTTACATAATGCTAGTTGTGTATTTAGCTAATGTATTGTGGCTTTCTTAGGATTTGTTAGTTTTATAAGTCAGTTATTTGTTCAATTACTCTTGGTTATTTTTAGATTCCTCAGATTTGCTGGTAAAACAGTTCTCAAGTTGTACATTATTGGTCCATATCTTATGTGATATCTTATACTTTTACTTATATTTATTTTTAAGACTAAAATATCATGTTTCAGTTCTATGAGGCAGATTTATGTGGATATTGTTGTCTTGTGTGTGTGTGTGTGTGTTCTTATTTAATGTAAGAAGTGCGTAAATTTCTATTTTTTACATTTAAGTGAATTTGAAATTTTATCTACATTATTTTTAAAGAGTGTAGATTTTGGTTTGGGGTTGTTTAGTTGACCCACAGTATTTGGGGGTTATTTTGTATGTGTAGTATGTGAACTTGTTGCTTGTAGCATAGATATGTTGAGTTTAGGGGAATTTTACTAGCTGTGATTAGAAGCCATGATGCAAATAAACAAAGTACTCCACAAAGTATTGCAAAAATACTTTTATCTCACTCTTTATATAGGGTACACACACACACACACACACACACACACACACACACACACACACACACACACACAGACAAGCACTCATGTATTATATGAAGCATGAGTCAGAATCTTGGTACAGGTAGGAGTGATATATTCTGGAAAACCTATGAAGACAGCTGTTTTGCCTTGATTTCTAAAGTTATAAATTCAAATTTGGTGTTACATTAGAGACATTTTTTATTGTGCATGTTTGTTTGGAGTTTATGTACTTATAAACGCTGCATTTCTTTTTATAGAACAATGAAAATGAAACTGCCTTACACTGTGCTGCACAATATGGACATTCTGAAGTCGCTGCTGTTCTTTTAGAGGAACTAACAGATCCCACAATTAGGAACAATAAATCAGAGACACCACTGGACCTGGCTGCACTTTATGGACGTCTACAGGTAGTAAAGATGCTAATCAATGCCCATCCAAACCTCATGGCCTGCAATCACAAAAAACATACACCTTTGCACCTGGCTGCCCGCAATGGCCACAAGTCTGTTGTTGAAGTCTTGCTAGATGCTGGCATGGATGTAAACTGTCAGGTCAGTATCACTGTAAATAGCTACTTTGTTAATTTTTTGTTGTATTATTCACAAATTTAAGCTAAAAGGAATGTTGCTGCTATTTGTTCTTTGAATGATTCAGAGTCACAGAATTGATGAAAACTAAAAGATGATAGGTTTTACATTGCCTTTGTGTAGTTAAGGAGAGGACTTATAGAGCTGTAGGAAACATATACATTTTGTGCTTACTGGCCCCTCCCTGGTTCCTACCCCTTGACTTGCCCATTTGACCCATTTCCTGCAAGAGTACATATGATGTGGGAAGTACATCCAGCTATGTACAACTCTGTGTAGATAGTTCTTTCAGCTAAACATCCCAGATTTCTCATGGTGGAGATGATGCTCATATTCATAAAGACAAACATATTATTTATTTATTTTAATTTCTCCTTTGTTGTTTGGGTGAGTTTCACTGGGCTTGTCTTTTCAGGGAAGACCTGAGGTGGTATTTAAACTCCTAGGAGAAATTTGGCCAAGGCAATCACAAGCTTCTACTACTCTTTTCAATAGGTGCCTTGCTTTTATGTCCACCTGAGCCACCAGCAGCTCAAGGCAGATGAGACGTTAGTTTAATGTCTTATCCAATAGTTGGCACTCTCAAGTGTGCACCACCCCGTAATGATGCAATGCAGTGTTGGCAATTTGAAAATGGATCCAATTACCTGTAGTGGGAGTAGCACCTACATACTTCTGGTCTTCCGGCACCAAAAACAACTGTGCCACCAGTTAAGCCACTGACACTGACTCCATTAAATTCAACACTGACCCTGATCTCCCTCATGCTTCCCTAGCCAGACATGTCAAATTTCACATAGCACAGCTGAAGCTCACAGTGTTAAAAAAGGGCATCAATCATGCTACCCTTGGTTGTAACTTAGCAACTATCTGTCATGTGTTGAACAGGGTGAGACAGAGAGCAGGAAAGAGATAGAGAGAAAGCAGAGAGAGTGAGGAAGAGAGAGAGAAAGAGAATTACTTGAGAGCAAGATATGGTAGAATGAGGAATAGGATCTTCCTCCTCATCAATGCCCTAAGGGGAATGGGGAAAATAAACCACATAGTTAAAAAATATCTGTGTATATGTATATACCTTCCACTTAGGATGACCCCTGCAAACTGAAGCCTAAAGCAGCATCCATCTCAGCCCACCTTTCATGTGTTTCTGGGAGAACATGACTCCATGTTTGCAATTCCTGTCAGTTCACCTGACTGCATTTTCAGGTTCCAGGTAATTGCTGATAGTTGACTAACTTGCTTGAAAAAAGTAAACAGGTGAAAACCAAAGACGGGACTCCACAGTCAACAACTGGAATCTGTAGTGCATTAAACCAACATTGTTGATGGTATAGATGGCAGCTTTAGCATATACATAGAGGGCATAAGGTAGCCTAGAAATATTCCTACACTATGCAACAAGATGCTTTTATAGAATTATTGAAGCAAGAATTTTCCTGTCTTTTTGGAAAAACACTTTACTAATTATTTTATGTTAGCCATTAATATGACGTCTGATCTACTTTTTCTGAAATTGTACTGCTCCAGTTTACACCTCAAAATGGTCTTATAGAATACCACTCTGTCTTAGTCAGTAAAGTCTGTCTGTTTGGCATTCCAGGAAGGCTGCAATATGCCAAGGGCATTCATGAATGTGAAGTTATTATGAAAGACTAAAATATCTGAACTTTTACAGTGTCTCATACAGATATTTAAGAGGGGATCTTATTCAGATGTATGGGGTATTTAGAGACTATTACCTCTGTGAATGTTTGACATTATCAAAAAGTAGTACAGAGTCATCAGACAACCTATGTAGAAGATTCTATAAGAATGAGAAGTGTACTAATTGGTTCTCTGGGAGAGCAGCTGATGCATGGAATAGACTACCAAATTACATTAAAGCAAGAATTAGTTTATATGGCTAACTGAAAGCAGCAGTATTTTAGAGCTCCATATAACTAGTTAATTAAGACAGGAAAAATATTTTTTTCTTCAAAGTATAAAATCTTATAGATAAAGGACTAATTTACATAATTAGAAACTTTGGGGAAATTTTACAAATAATTTCCTGTCAAAAAGCTTGGAGATATATTCACTTGTTAAAATCAGCAACTCAAGAAATTCTCACCGGGACGCTGCCTTAAAGAAGGAACTACAACAGATGACATCTACCCTGCAGGAGTTGTCTTTGAAGATGGATGATTTTAAAGAGAACCTAGAAAATCTTAAAAGAAGCAGTATTTTTGCCACATGCTATATTTGCACTAACCATACATTCTAAACTAACTCAATTGGCAACTGACAAGTTATTTATTTGAAACATCAGTCTAAATATTAATTGTGCCCTTGAAATATTGCCGTTTTGAAAAAACAAAACCTGAACTGAAAAAGGAATGATTTGAAGAAGTGAAGTATTGTACAGATTTCAAAGACGGCTATTGACAGTACAATATAAGTTAAAATATATACATGCAAGGAAAAATTGAAATGCTTTACACTTTTAGTTAAAATAGCTTATTGTTAACTTTTTGCTTTATCAGAAAATTTAAAGAGCTAGGAAATTATTTCTAATTTGTCTTTATAATGTTTACTAAAGTGATGTTAGTCACTGACTTGTTTAATGGATTGCGAGTCATGTACAAGACGGACTACTGAATGTTATTTCTGTTTACCTATGTTAGCTGAATTTCTTTTATTAGTACAGATTTAAAACAAGGGAAAGAAAGGAAGGGAAATCTCTGTTTTTTGGCCAAGGTTGGAGTGGCTTAAGAGTATTCTGACTGCCTTGAGAACTCTCTAAGATGCTCTAAACACTTTGATTAATGCTTACCTAAGGTAAGTCTTGATTACCATCTGGATACCTACACATTCATTCTAGACATGATGTGATTACCCATTCTGGAAGCAGGAGGTGCCCTGTGCAGGATAGGAATTGTCAGGTTGATCATAGTTCATTCTTAGACTCTGCTTTGTAAATCTATAAATATGTAAAAGCACTGCACACTAGAATGTAGGGCATCTCTACTCAGAGCCAGGATACCACTGATAAACCATGTCTTTTCATAAGTGTAAATTGAAGTTGGTGAGCTGAAGAGTGGGAAAGTAAAGGAAGACAGTACACCTACAGTAAATCTATATTTCATTGGTAATCACTCATTGTCTCCTACAGAGTCCTTTGAGTCAAATTGTTTCAGTTATAATCTATTTGTTGTTGGCTTATTTAGTGTATGCTCCTCTGTTGCATTTAATTTATCCGAAATGACATATCTGACATGTTTGGGATCTCTTAAGGGTAACTAAATATTGGATATTTTCTAAGTCAACATAATAATTGTTTACACTACTAACATTCCATCCTGACATATAAAATACTATAGAATAATAATACAATAACACAGAATTTCATATCTCTTTTAAGAAAATTCTCCATATAATTTAACATATGGAGCTCAGTTGATATTGTTGGTTAAAGATATGAGTGATAATCCAATAGATCTATCTTTATCTGTTGGATTAGGAATGACTTTCATTCCATGTTTAATGGGAAATTCATATTTACTTGTATTTGATACTTTAGAATTAATGTTTTATAGATGTACTTTTTTAAAGCCTGACCAGAATTTTACCCTACATGTATTTAAAGAAGAAAGAACATTAAATTACACTCCCAAGTTTACACACATAAAAATAACATTCAGTGTTATCATAGAATATGGTATAACTACTGTAATCAAAATAAAAAAAAGAAGCAGAATGTTTCTTCCAACAATAACTTGAAATGGATTTAACATTCTTATCATTAAATACTAATGGCTTAAATAATGCAAATAAAAGATCAAACATATTAAAATATTTAAATCTAAATAAGACAAAAGTAGAATTTCTCCAGGAAACACATTTTAAGACTAATGATAGCCTTATTTGGAACCCTAAGGACTATACAGTCTTAGCTCAATCCTCCTATAGAACAAAGACAAAAGGAGTATCAATTCTCTGGAAGAAAAACATAATCACTCCAAAAGTTATTTATAAATATGAAGACAAAAAAGGTCTGCTGGTGTTTGTTATAATTAAATTTAATAACAGAATATGGAACTTAGCTAATCTATATTGGATCCCAGGAATTGGAGCAGGAACGGTTAAAAAACACCTGGGTTTTATTTCCAACAATTATAAAGGAAATCTGATACTGGGAGGAGTCTTTAATTGTACCTTAGAAGCTTCTGAAAGCACCAAGAAGTCTTTTCGCATAACAACTATTTCAAAATCTTTAAAAAGATGGATTGATTAATTTCATTTAATAGACACTTTTAAAGTAAAAAATGATAAATCCTTATTATTTTCCCATAAAGACTATAGATTTGGAACACAAACCAGAATAGACAAATTATTCGTAGTTCAAGATTTACAAACAAAAATCCTCAACTTCTCAATAGTTCCATGCCCATTCTCAGATTATGACTCTGTGATAATGAAGCTCCAAATAGATTTTAAACCTTTAATCCTCTCAACTAGAATTCCATCACATATCACAAAAGTTAAAGAATTCAGACCCTGGATGTTGTCAGAACTACAATTATTTCTTGAAATTAATAATACAACAGAAATCAGTAGAGTCATGGTTTGGGACTCATTAAAAGCGTATTTATTTGGTAAGACCCTTAGCTGGTATAAAAACAAAGTTAGAGAGTAGGAATCTGAATCATTAGACTTGCAAACCAGACTCTTGACAGCAAAATCTAAAAAAGAAATCAGAATTGTCCAGAAGTAAAAAAAGAAACAGTGGAATTAAATAAAAAATATAATGAAATTTTAACACACAAAACTTGTCTAGCCTTGGAAAAATTAAAAATAAACTCATTAGTCACCTCCCCAGATATCTACATAACTTCTCTACAAGAATTAAAATACAATCTAAAGCAAATAACAGTAGTAGTATATATCATGAAAAGAAAGGGAAAAAAGTATCAGATATAGGAGACATTATATTGAACACTTCAAAAAAGAAGATTTAGATGCCAACAAAATAAACTTAGATGCAAACCTTATCAATATAAAAAAAAATCCAGAAAACTTAAAACTAGACCTACAAAAACCTATATCCTCCAAAGAAATTGTTGACAAGATAAAATAAAGTAAATCTAACAAAGCGCCAGGGATAGATGGTATAATTATGGAATTTTACAAACTCTTCCCTTCAACAGTAATCTCCCTTTTTCATAAAACTTTGCTAGAAGTCCAGTCAGAAGCAAAAATATCACCGTCATGGAAATATTCTCTCATAACACCAGTTCTAAACGATAATAAACAATCAGACCTTTGCACCTCATACAGACCTATATCATTACTGAATAATGATTACAAAGTATTCATGTCAATCCTAGCTAACAGAATGAAAATCCCACTTTCAAAGACAATTAATAATGATCAAACTGGATTTTTGTATAACAGGCACACACATGATAATATTAAAAGGATACTTACTCTTACAGATTAAATGAATAAAGAAGATAGAGAAACACTTGTAATCAGATTAGACATATAAAAAGCCTTTGATTCCCTCAACTGGGAATATCTATTTAAAACTTTAGCATTATTTGAATTTCCTCCTCCCTTCATCTTATTACTGAAAAAACATTTATATTAACAACTTAGCCTACATTAAATTAGGTCCTTTCACCTCAGAATCTATCCATATAACGAAAGGTACTAAACGAGGATGCCCCCTTTCTCCTATTTTATTTGCTTTGGCTATAGAAATACTTGCAGAAATAATACGCAATAATCCAGGAATAAAAGGACTAGAAGTCTATGACCACTACATATCTAAATTAATGCTTTTTGCTGATGATATTTTATTAACGCTATCAAACTCCAGAGAGTCATTAGGAGAGCTAAAAGAAGTAATGGAGAAATTTTATAAGATTTCAGGTCTACACTTTAATAGATCAAAATCAAAATTTCTATTTTTAAATAAGAAAAAAGAACTACAAGTTACAGATAAATCCATCATAGGAAAACAAGAACTTACGCTAAATTATTTAGGAATAGTGTTATGCAAAAATATAAATGAAACAATATTAATAAATTATAAAAACATTATTGAAACAATAAATATATATATAGAAAAGTGGAACAAAATTATATTAACTTTTGAAGACAGATTGCAATTAATAAAAATAGTCTTATTGCCAAAAATACTATATGTAGCATTAGCAATACAGTTAACTCCTGAAAGATGCATTCTTAAAGAAATCACTAAGAACTCTCCTCACAAAATATAGAGGGAAACAATAAACTCCTGGGAACAAAATGAATTCTTATGCTGGTTTCAGTGTGTAAATAAAATTAAATGTTTTAGATATTCATATGATAAAAACTGCTTACAATATTCCAACACAGGACTGGTTAACCTTACAAAGCATTCTAATGTACACTCAAGATTTATGCAGATTAATTAATAATTCCTCATTTAAAGATATTCCAAATCTAATAAGTTTTCTATATGAATTTATATATAATAGTTGTGAAAAGAAAAATTCCATTTCAAATGTATATAAAGAGTTAATAACATATAAAACAATTCCCAAACCATCATACTGGCAGTTCTTAAAAGGTCACTCATTGCAGTTAACAGAAGAAATTAAAACTAACATCTTACTATCAGTTAATTACACCTCTAACACACAGTACTAGAAAATATTTAACTGGAAATACTTACATAGAGCATTTTTAACACCAGATAGAATTAAAAAGATCAGTACTACTAGTTGGGAGGGTGGCTCAATGGCTAACATGTTTGCTTTACAAACACAAGGTGTAGGGTTTGAGTCTCACAAGGGATAATTGGCTAAGCTTAAAAAAATGGCTCGCAAGGGCACTTAACTTAGTACTGAACTATGAACAAATGTTTTTTGTTGGAGGTGTGAAAAGTCAAATAAAGCAGACAGGATTCATATTTTTTTATGAATGTAATAAAATTAAATCATATTGGAATGGAATCATTCATTTTTTTACAAGCTTTATTTAATGAATCCTTTACCTTAACTAAAGTATTGATTATACTAAATGTAAATGAAGGTCCCTACCTGAATAAGACAAATATCTATTTGTTATGGACAATACTGGCTATATCTAGGAAATGCGTAACCCGAAAGTGGAATTCAGATACACTCCCGACCTTGGAAGAATTCTACACTTTACTGAAGATAACTGCATCAATGGAAATAAAAATCAAAGAACTATGAATCTATCCCAGGCCACTGGTAAATTATCCTTGGAAGAAAGTTATATCTTTGTTGGACACTCTGCAATAATCAGTATTATATCTCTGATAACTGATATGTTAATTCTATATTTAATAACATACAGTGTATATAACTGAAAGTCAGGCTATTGTAAATATTGTATATAGCTGTTTAAAATGATATTTAAAAATATTATGTAAATGTTATTTTAATTGAAAATAAAAAAAATTTTGAGGAAAAAAAAGAATTAGTTTATATATTTTGAGAACAGCCTGACACATATTTTGGGAAGACGTGTCTTGGTATCTTGGTAGGCTAGAAGGGCATTTTTGCCAGTTCTTGAATATTTGTTTGTGTGTGTGTGTGTGTGTGTGTGTGTGTGTGTGTGTGTGTGTGTGTGTGTATGTGCTGCTGTTTTGCATACCGTAAAAAGGCTTATGGCTGCAAATTGTCGCTTGTGCTGTTGGAGATCCTACAGGAATATGGTAGCAGGACCACTGCTTTGTGGCATGCCATCCCAATGTGAAAGCAGTAAGAGCTGTGTACACATTCTTAACATTAAGTTGAATAAATTCATTGTGCGAATTAAACTCTGCCTAGGGTGTATCTTGTCACCACTTCATTTTGTGGTTTTCATGGAATATCAAGACAATTGATGTTGGGGGGGGGTATCCATTTTGGGGACGTAGAATAGCATATGTTTGTTTGCAGACAGTATGGCTCATTTGGTTTCAGCTAACTCTGAGATTCTTCATGCAGCTGACTAATTCACTGCTGACTATAAATCAACTGGAACTGGAATCATGACAGGAGTGGATTATTATCTTAAAGTGGCTCTGAGAACAGCTGCCTTTAGTAGAAGTCTTTTGGATCTTGTTCTTGACTGGTGGTAGGAGGGAACTTTAGACTGAGAAGCTGACTGAGATGTAGAACTGCAGTGTGATGGTGAAGTAGAAACCGAGATCTCAAACAAATGTTTTCAGTTTAGAAGTCAGTGTTTGTCTCCATCCTCACCTGTCCTGTCCTGATGTAGGTAGTGACTGTGACAAAGGTCTCAACAACAAGCAACAGAAATGAGGTTTCTTCACAGAGTCATTGGGCTTACTTCTCTGTTGCGGTGCAAGGCATGGTGTTCCAGAACAGCCAAGCAAAAGAGTTATTTTCCTTCAGATCAAAAGGATTCAGATGAGGTGGATCAGGCATCTTGAGAGCATGTCCCTCTTAGTGGCTCCTTCTGGTATACAGCATATGATCATCTGTCCCAATGTAGACAAGTTCCTCTTTAGAAAGCCTGGGTCATGCTGATGGTAGCATGATTCTTAGCTGACCTGGAAATGCTTGAGATCCTAAAGGAAAAGCTGAAAAATGTGGTTGGGAAAAGGGAAATTTGGCCTACTTTGTGTAGTATTCTACCACTGTGAACCTCATCAGGAAGATTATAAGGAAAGTATATTATAATGAAGAATAACATTTCTCATACAAAGCAACAATTTATAAGTGGAGCTAACAGAGGGAAATAGACAACAAATACCAAAGGAAACAAAATGCTGAAGTAACAATTCCATGTACATTCTGAGGTATTCTTTAATATACTTTCAGGGCATTGTTAGTCCTGGGGTAACAGCATCAAGTAAGTAGAAATAGACACCTACAGTGTTTTTTTTTTTTTTTTGAGCGGGGGCTTTGTGATGTAGTGCATCATCAGGAAAAATGCATTATTACCATGTTTGAAAGTATCACTCAGGATTATATGAGGTCATCTGATTCAAGAGTCAGACTGCTCTAAGGTATAACAAACAAACTGGATAGCCTAGACGCAGCACTCTCCACGCTGAAAGAACAAGGACACAAAAGTTAACTATCTGCATGATTAAGTGTCTGCTATAACTAGTCTACTTAAGCAATGATATAATACATCACTAAAAACCAATATATATATATATATATATATATATATATATATAATAAAATATGTACTGTTTTTAAAATACATTGTCAAGATTAAATAAAATGTAATTACAAACATTCTAACTCAAACAGTACTACCCTGTAATTATTCCATTTATGTGCTTCCCCATTGTCCAGTTTGTACTTCTTAACAAGGGGGTTTGTGAAGCTACAACCATACTCAAATGTACATATATATACATAAATTTATCTAGAAAGGCTTTTCAATTTTAAAATACAAGCTATTGAATATGTGGAATTTCAGTGGTGGTTGTTGTCACATGATGTTGGTAATGATTTAAAAACTGTAATTATTTTAACTAGAGTTTTTTGTTGTTTTAGTTTTGTCGTTTGAGGACAATGACCTAAATTTCTTTGAATTTTAACTAGAGTTGTCTGAAGAAGTCATTCTATTAGTGTGATGAAAAGCGCTTAACTGCATATTGATTAAAGTTTTGTTCTATATTTATACTGCTTGTACTTGTTCTTTCAGCGTGGCGAGTGCTGGGTCTAGGCTATCCAGTGTGTTTGCTATCCAGTTTGTCTTGTTTTTTGCTCTAAAGTATATACTGTCTTTATTTATTTATTTATTTTACATTTGTTGACCGGGGTTTGTCCGACTGAGCTAAGTAGCCCTTTTCCAGTGGAGGCCTGGGGAGAAAAGCTCCACATGTTCTACAGATTATAATTTACAAAAATAAGTAAACAATCAACAACTAGTTTACAGAAAATATTCAAAGCAACATATACATAAAAAACAAAGATTTACTACAGTAAATAGCTACAGTCTTAGCCCCTGATCCTTGATGTTATGAGATTCTTGTGAAATCGGATCATAATTTATAAACTATTTATTTGAACAGAAGGATCACAATAACAACATTACTGTGAATTTTTTTTTATAAACTGTGTCCCCAGTCTATCCTGACCTTAAATCTCAGAATTTGTGCTCTGCTTCAGCCTTGTCTCTTTGTCTGGCCCTATCCTAATTAGTTGACCTGTAACTGTTATGACTGTATATTAAATCAGATAGGATAACGAGTAACCTGACTTTCATCAAGCACAAGGTGTTTGTTTGTTTGTGTCTTTCGGCTTTTCCCGGTTAGGGGTCGCCACAGCGGAACTCCAGTCCTCTAATGATTGCCAGTTGATTTTTATGTACCGGCTTGCCAGGCTTGATGCACAACCTTCAACGAAGGTACGCCCATTCACGCATGTCTCCATGCAGAAGACGCTCTAGCTGAGAATCGAACCGGACAGCGTCTTACTGTAAGGTGACAACGCTACCGCAGCACCACCACCACGAATCTGAATTAAACATCAGGCCAATTATCTGTTGTGTTTGTTTTATTTTTTCTGAATGTATACAAAAGTGTTATATTACTTTTTCATGTATTATACTGCACAGAATCAGATATTTACTTTGATGTGTGTTTGCATGCCGAATCCTTTGCTGTAGTTTGATTTATCCATCTGTATTCCGTGTAAATTGTTGCATTTATTTATAGCATTTAAGAAAGGAACCATTTGAATTCAAA